>NC_134365.1:176849633-177004033 GCF_035582795.1 Mycteria americana
GAACTTGTCATTAGAGCTTTGATTAAGTTCCCATTTCTAGGAGAATAAGATGACTACGGCATGACAGTAATTGAAGATTTCTAGAATCATTAGCTTTTTTTCATTTCAGTTACTGAGGTTGCATACCAAGAGATGATGTACAGAATGCATTGACTGCATTTGTTAGTGATCTTTTCCTGGGGAAAAAAAAAAAAAAATTCCAAAACCCTCTTGGTATGAACTTCACTAACCAAAGAGACAACATGCAGCCCATTTTTTAGATCTGTTGACAAACTTTCCTACTCTTATCACATCGACACCAGAGGTGTCACCAAGGTCAGAAGGGCCTACCCCCCGTATCGTGACCATCTCCATGAGGAAGAAAAGACAGGTTATAGTTGTAGGTGACTCCCTTCTGAGGGCAACAGAGGGTCCAATAAGCCAGCCAGACCCTCCTCTTAGGGAAGTCTGCTGCCTCCCTGGGGCCTGCATTAAGGACATCACTAGGAAACTTCCTAGCCTGGTACAGCCCTCGGTCTGTTACCCATTACTGCTCTTCCATGTGGGTGGCAATGATGCTGCAACACATAGTCCAAGGGTGATCAAAAGAGACTTCAGGGCCTTGGGATGGTTGGTAAGGGAATCTGGAGCACAGTTTATTTTTTCCTCTCTCCTTCCAGTTGCGGGCAGTGACACTGGAAGAAACCGATGGGCCCTGTCTATTAATACAAGGCTCTGCGGCTGGTGTCACTGCCACAATTTTGGGTTTTTCAATAATGGGATGGCTTACAGGGCACCAGGCTTGCTGGTGTCAGACAGGATTTACCTTTCTCATAGGGAGAAGGGAGTCTTTGCTCACAAGCTAGTGGGGATCATTGACAGAGCTTTAAACTAGACTTGAAGGGGGAGGGGGATATCAGACTTGCCCATGACAAGCTGTGGGATGACATGCCAAGGTTAGAGGGACAGGGTGCTGGCAAGGGCCCTCAGCCTGTTGCTCTCAGACATGCTGGGTACACTGCAGCACACTTGAAGTCTTAGAGAGATGGGCCAGGGGCTCATGAGGTAATAGGAGCCAACATGGAAACACCGGGGAAATACCTCAAAGGAATTAAGGTGTGTTCCTCTAAGAAGGTGACATGACCAACAGCCCAGCTGAAGTGCCCCTACACCAATGCACACAGCATGGGCAACAAACAGGAGGAGTTGGAAGCCACTGTGCTGTTAGAAAGCTATGACCTAGTTGCTATTACTGAAACTTGGTGGGACGAATCCCATGACTGGAGTGTGGCTATTGATGGCTACAAGATGTTCAGAAGGGACAGGCAAGGAACGAGGGGCAGAGGGGTTGCCCTCTACATCAAGAAATGGATAGATTGCAGAGAACTATCTCTGAAGAATAGCCACGAGCAGGTTGAAAGCTTATGGGTAACAATTAGAGTCTCAGGCAACAAAGGGAACCTTGTGGTTGGTGTCTACTACAGGACGCCCAATCAAGGGGAGCCTATTGACGAAGCCTTCTTACTCCAGCTACAGGAGGCATTGCACTCGCAGGCTCTGATCCTGCTGGGGGACTTCAACCACCCCAACATCTGTTGGAAAAGTATCATGGCGAGCTGTAGGCAATCCAGGAGATGCCCGGAGTGCATTGAGGATAACTTCTTAAGCCAGATAGTAGACAGCCTTACCAGAGGGGATGTGATACTGGAACTGATGGTGACCAACACAAGTGATCTAATCAGTGACATCGAGATTGGAGGCAGCCTGGGCTGCAGTGATCATGCACTGGTGGAGTTCGCAGTCCTGAGGGATATGGGTCAGGCAAAGAGTAAAGTCAGGACGCGCTATTTTAAGAAAGCAAAATTCCAGCTGTTCAAGGAGTTAGTCAATAGGACCCCCTGGGAAACTGCCCTCCAGGACAAGGGAGCAGAACTTTAAGGATGTTTTCCATAGAGCTCTTGATCCCCAGGTGTAAGAAATCAGGAAAGGAAGGCAAGAGACCAGCATGGATGAGTGAGATCTGCTGGTCAAACTAAAGGGCAAGAAGGAAATGCACAGGCAGTGGAAGCAGGGACAGGTATCCTGGGAAGAGTATAAGGACACTGCCCGGTTGTATAGAGATGGTGTCAGGAAAGCCAAGGAGCAGCTGGAGCTGAACTTGGCAAGGGATACAAAGAATAATAAGAAGGACTTCTAAAGGTATGTCAATCAGAAGAGGAAGGTCAAAGAAAGTGTACTCCCCGATGAACAAGACTGGCAAACTGGTAACAATGGACGAGGAGAAGGCTGAGGTACTCAGCAACTTCTTTGTCTCAGTCTTCACTGGCAACCTTTCTTCCTACACCTCTCGAGTGGATGGACTGCAAGACAGGGACTGGGGGAGCAAAGTCCCTCCCACTGTAAGAGAAGATCAGGTTCATGACCACCTGAGGAACCTGAACATACATAAGTCTATGGGACTTGATGGGATGCATCCCAGAGTCCTGAGGGAATTGGCTGATGTAGCTGCCAAGCCACTCTCATGATATTTGAAAAGTCACGGCAGTTCGGTGAAGTCCCTGGTGACTGGAAAAAGGGAAACATTGCACCCATTTTTACAAAGGGTAGAAAGGAGGATCCTGGGAACTACCGACCTGTGACCCTCACCTCTGGGCCTGGGAAGATCATGGAACAAATCCTCCTAGAAGCTATGCTAAGGCGTATAGAGGACAGGGAGGTGATTTGAGACAGCCAGCATGGCTTCAGCAAGGGCAAGGCTTGCCTGACCAACCTAGTGGCCTTCTATTATGGAGTGACTACATCAGGGGACAAGGGAAGATCTACGGATTTCATCTATCTGGACTTCTGTAAGGCCTTTGACATGGTCCCCCACAACATCCTTCTCTCTAAATTGGAGAGATATGGATTTGATGGGTGGAGTGTTCGGTGGATGAGGAATTGGTGGGATGGTTGTACCCAGAGGGTACAGATCAATGGCTCAATGTCCAGATGGAGACCAGTGACAAGTCAGGGGTCCATACTGGGACCAGTACTGTTTAATATCTTCATCAATGACATAGACAGTGGGATTGAGTGCACCCTCAGCAAGCTTGCAGATGACACTAAGCTGAGTGGTGCAGTTGACATGCCTGAGGGATGGGATGCCATCCAGAGGGACCTGGACAAGCTGGAGAAGTGGTCCCATGTGAACCTCATGAAGTTCAACAAGGCAAGGTGCAGAGTCCTGCACCTGGGTCAGGGCAACCCCTGGTGTCAATACAGGCTGGGGGATGAAGGGATTGAGAGCAGCCCTGTGGAGAAGGACTTGGGGGTACTGGTGGATGAAAAGCTGGACATGAACAGGCGATGTGTGCTCGCAGACCAGAAGGCCAACTGTATCCTGGGCTGCATCAAAAGAAGTGTGGCCAGCAGGTTGAGGGAGGTGATTCTGCCCCTCTACTCTGCTCTGGTGAGACCCCACCTGGAGTACTGCGTCCAGCTCTGGAGCCCTCAGCACAGGAAAGACATGGACCTGTTGCAGTAGTTCCAGAGGAGGGCCACAAAAATGATCAGAGGACTGGAACACCTCTCCTATGAAGAAAGGCTGAGCGAGTTGGGGTTGTTCAGCCTGGAGAAGAGAAGGCTTTGGGGAGACCTTATTGCAGCCTTTCAGTACTTAAAGGGGGCTTATAAGGAAGATGGGGACAAACTTTTTAGCAGGGCCTGTTGCGATAAGACAAGGGATAATGGTTTTAAACTAAAAGGGGGTAGATTTAGACTATATGTAAGGAAGACATTTTTTACAATGAGGATGGTGAAAGACTGGAACAGGTTGCCCAGAGAGGCAGTAGATGCCCATCCCTGGAAACATTCAAGGTCAGGCTGGATGGGACTCTGAGCATCCTGACCTAATTGAAGTTGTCCCTGTTCATTGCAGGGGGGTTGAACTACATGATCTTTGAAGGTCCCTTCCAACCCAAACTTTTCTATGATTCTATGATTCTATGATTCTATGATTCTATGATTCTATGGTTCTATTTGTAAGCTTCAGTTGTTTTTTCAGTCATCTTAAGCAATAATAAAAGATTTTTTTTCTTGCAAGATTTTTCTTCCTTTTCAAAGAAATACAGTGAAAGGAGGCCATTTGAAAATTTCAAGAAAGATGGTCTCTATTTTGATCTCTAGTATATTAAATTCAAACTAATTTTTATCCTTCAGACTCAGTATAATATATGATTTATTTTTCTGAAAAAAGGATCTAAATCTGAGCCCAAACTTCAAGCAGTTCCAACTCATGAAAACCTATTGATCAAAAGATTGCAGTTATTCCCTAAAGATAATTATGGTTTTCAGTCAGGTCATGACATGTCATAAAACAACATCCAGGGAGATATTACCCTTTATACAAATTACCCTTTTGTTCATTCCAAAGGGATCACTGATGACATTTAACAGTTGAAAGTGAATTGGATACTGTTCTTCTGCATGAAAATATGTAAAAGGCACTAACATTTTGATTGTAAATGGAAAAGGATGAAAAAGGAGAATGATACATGACAAGACTAATGCAACATGAACATAGAGTTATGTCATCTTGTAAATGAGATCTATTCAGATTTAAATATCTGAAATGGATCATAAATGTTTTTGTAGTTAATTCAGTTAACAGAATTTCCTAGGACCAAATATTTAACTAGCCTTGTATTTGTAGAACATTCTTTCCTGTGTATAAAGTAGTCATTCAATGATACATACATTCTGCATATGGCTGTAAGTATTTGGTAGCTGTTGAAAGTTCAATCTGTATATAAAGTCCATTCTCAGTATTTCATGTTGCTATGATCCCAGTCACATCAGTGCCACTACGGAGAACTTCCCATAAGCTTCTGATGTAAGGACTGCTCTGAAAAAACAGGGGAACTTCATTTACTTCATTGGATTTGCATCCTCCATGCCAGGATTTTTGATACTTTTTACCTCAATATAATGACTTCTTATCAGCAACTTTACTGCATAAATTATTTTGAAAGAATCACTACTATTTATTACACATCTCGATACTCCAAGATGAAAGATGCTATAAAAATGAAAGGTAGTATTATTATTATTATCATTCTGTAATTTAAGAACACGGAGTCCTTCATGCTTTAACTGACTCATATGTAAATTCCACATTCTTTGTCATTTAGCAATTATGCTATAAAAATTAAAGGCTCGGAACTAATTTTTTTCATTAGCATAAGTGTTTTGATATGAATATTTTGCCAATATAATTGAGTTTAATACAAAAAATTAGAAACTAGAAAATATTAAGCCATTTTGTCAATTCATCCTTTGTGGAATTTGAAATAGAGTTTGCCTGACACATATTGGTTTCACATTACCATTATATGAGTTTAAAGAAAGGTCATAATTAGTTTTGGACTATTACTGTTCTAGTTCTCAAAATCTTTTGGGAAGTGGATGGGTATATCTTTTAAGGAGTCACAAAAAGACAAAAAATGGAAATTAAATATAATGTAGATACTAACTAACCCAAAAGCGCACAGAAAAACACCTAGCAGAATTCATTATGTGCCCCAAGTTGTATGTTTCTGAATAGTCTTGACAAGGGTCAGTAGTTCAGTGCTGTTGTGGTGCTTAAATGTAAAGAGTATCTTTGAGTAGGTATTTCAATGATCTAGATCTCTTGAAGATCTTATCTGATGGCTAGGCTCTGACTATCCTCAGTATACAGTGGCAAGTGTATATAAGAGAACAACAATACAAAATCTCAATGAAAAGATAATTATTGACCACCTTATTATATACTAATGTAGTTATCTGGGAGAGAATTTTAGGGGTTCATCTACCTCTTCAATGTCCTAGGACCCTTTTTTAGTCATCAGATGACAGGGAAAAGACATATGATTATACAGCTCACTGACCAATGGTATAGGATATTTCATTTCCTGTCCAAGATATGTGTTTGGCATTTTAGCCAATGGTAATCTAAGGGAAAGTACATAATATTTCTGAGAGATGAAAAAACAGTTTACTCTTCCTGAACATCTCTTGACTCTTCCCATTGGTTTGGAAATTCTTTATTCACCATAAATAAATTTGTGATTCCAAATTTATTGTAAACGCAATGTAGGCACCTTAGGACACCTGCAGAAAACTATCTGTTTGGTTATGCTCCCAAAGACCATTATCTCAACAAAAGGACTCTAAATTGCAGACTAGGAGCAGAGCAAAACATTTCTATTGCATACCTAGCTTCTCTCTACCTCAAAACTGCACAGGCAAAGCCTATGATAACCACATTAAACATAAAACAAAACAAAACAAAACAAACAAAAAAACAAACCCCACAAAACAAAAACCCAGTGATGAAAATATAGTTCAGTACTGCAAAGAGAAGAAAATATAGACTCCTAAAGGGATAATTAATCTCACAAGAAAGCCAAAGAAGACTCCATGATTGGAAGTTAAAGTCAGGAAAATACATGTCCAGCATAGACTTACATTAAGGGTTATCAGTTAAAAATGAACTGCAAAAGGAAACATTAAGTATTTTATTTCTTTTAGTATTTCTTTCAGGAACAAGCAACATTTTGAAATTTAACCTTTACCAAAGTTATATGACCTGTTTATTTACTAAATCATATTTATGATCAGCTGTTTCTGTCATGTCTCTAAAATATATACATACATAAGCATTGCCAGCTGTGAGAAATTGCCAAAGGGCTCAAGAGAAGAGTTTGTGACTATGCATAGATTAGTATTACATATTGACCCACTGTAATAGAATTTGTTAGTGATTATTGTACTGGAAACTACTAAAAATATTTGTCTTAGAGGTTGGATACAGAATTTGTTGAGTTCCTTTGAAGGAATTTCTTATTCTTTGAAAAATGCACAGATCTCTTTCCCAGAGGGGTTAAAATAATCTTTGCACTCTTCAGAACATATAACCCCCTTTATGAACAGTGTATGCTGTTGTCCTGAAAGACAATAATGGGCATGCTGTGTAGTTTAAAATAGTGGAAAATATTTTAAACATATTCAGATCAGATGTGAATGTCATAATTTTGACCTTTTAAATATTACTAGTGCTTGAAGTACAACCATATTCCAAAGCTCAGCTGTGCACTTCAGACACATCCCCCCACCAGAAGCAGGTAGAATCCAAGATGTGCACCATACACCACACACATGCCCAGGTTTCCATAAACTCAAGCCCATGTACCAGACAGCTCACAAGAGACAACCTAAACATAATGCCCTTTTCAATTCTTCTCAGGCACGTACTTGCTACAACTGCAGATTCCTAGCAGTAACAGTTTTGTCATTTATACTGATCTAAAAGCAGTTAAGAATTGTTAACAAGTTATTGGTCACCCATGTTGTCAAAACGAAGATGTATGTAGTGCAAGACTGATTTTACTAAATCTAACTAAATCTAACTAGATTTCTATTATCAGCATTTATAGCAAAACACAGGTCTTAAAATGGTCAGGTGAACTGGACCTTTAGTGAGCCCATTTGTCTCTGTTAGCTGCAAAAGGATGTCAGACTGCCAGTTCATGTACAGGTGTCTATAATATTAGACATCTAAAGATAAGCCCTCCCCAACTGTAAGGGAGATTTCAGGGTATTTCAGAAGCTGAAAAATATATCTTACAGACAGATTTGAGAATCTTATTTATCTTATCAAAAAAAGGTCAGGAAGTAACTTAATGCACCTTTCCAAGTCACTTAGAGATAGGATTTATTATCTTAAAGATTACCCTAAACTATAAAAGCAAATCAAGAATGCCTAGTTGGAAGCTGAATGCATACTGCAATTACTTTTTTTTTTTAATAAGAGCAATTTTCAACAAAACAGGTTACCTGAAACTGGGGTGCATTCTCTTCATTCTTGAAGACTTTTAATTGAATGTAAAAAAAAAAAAAAAGTGGCACAGAGAATAAGAATCTCAGTAAACTGTATCACATTAAGGCCAGTTGATGGTAGAAGTCCATTTTAACTTTAAAATCTATTAATATGTAATTAGCATATAGTTATTACACAGCAACTGCTGGGGAATAATCCCTTGGAATACACCTGTTTCTGTACTTGGGTCCTTCAAGCAGTCCATACACTTTCTGCACTTTCTAATCTGACAGGTTTTCAAACCTTAAAAATGATCTTCTGTTTTAAAATTTTGTTTTAAAGCCATCTTACAAGCTCTTCATTACAATGTATTTTACTGCTATTAATAAAAACCTAAAATATTTTAATGGTATTTTATATGCTATTGACAAGATAATTTCATCTGAAGAATTTGTTTGTCCTCTTCTTTGTATTAGCCACTCATGACATAAAAGAAGACAGATGTTTCACAGATGTGCGGGAATAAAAGCTCGTTAATAATTAAGATACTTAGTTTCATAATTGCATAAACTATATAGATAAGTACCACATAAGGAATGTGTTCTACCACATAGGGTTGTAGGGAAACATGACATTAAAAACTAATTTTTCCCTCTGCTATGTTCTGCATGTACAAATTCTAACTGCAGACCTCTTTGTGTGTCTGTATTTATTTTTTCTGTTTATTGTTTTTTAACAGAAGTCCCTGAAATCTCTGGCTACTTTGATCATGCATTTTTGACCGGCAGCTTTTGTTTGTTCCCCCTCCAGGCCCACGTTCTCTGCTGTGATATGTGACTACTGGTTGTGTTAATCATGCATCTCCACAACGAATACTGTGTTCAGTTTTGGACCCCTCACTACAAGAAAGACACTGAGATGCTGGAGCATGTCCAAAGAAGGGCAATGAAGCTGGTGAAGGGTCTAGAGCACAAGTCTTATGAGGAACGGCTGAGAAAACTGGGGTTGTTTAGCCTGGAGAAAAGGAGGCCGAGGGGAGACGTTATACTCTACCACAACTACCTGAAAGGAGGTTGTAGCGAGGTGGGGGTCAGTCTCTTCTCCCAAGTAGCAAGTGATAGGACAAGAGGAAATGGCATCAAGTTGTGCCAGGGGAGGTTTAGACTGGATATTAGGAAAATTTTCTTCACCGAAAGGGTTGTCAAGTATTGGAAGAGGCTGCCCAGGGAAGTGGTTGAGTCGCCATCCCTGGAGATGTGTAAATGTGGCACTTAGGGACATGGTTTAGTGGTGGACTTGGCAGTGTTAAGTTAACAGTTGGACTCGATGATCTTAAAGGTCTTTTCCAACCTAAATGATTCTATGATTCTACAATTCTAAGTGCTGCTAGAGAAGAGCAGAGACTGATAGTTAAAATGTCTAATCAATTTAAAAACATATGTTATTGCACTGTAACACTAAACAACACATAACTTGTAGCAGTGTGCATTCCAACCAAATTGCATACATAATGGAGATTTATACAAATGACGTACATTCTGAAGCTTTTTACAAAGGCTCGGTCTATTCCTTTTTTGGTAAGTTTTGAAATTTGAATGTGGCAAATTTTCTAAAGCTCAAAAGTTTTCAGTAATGTGTGGTGGAGCGAAAGGAAGAGAGAAGAAAAGTAATATTTTGGGAAAGACAAATAGAGGAGGATGCAGGGGATTGTGCTCACATAGAACGTGCAACCATGGATTGTTTTATATTATGTTGCTGTGAGAAAGTTCCCTTAGGATTAGAAATTGTAGATTAGGAAAGACGTGTGCCATATTACCCTCCATGAATTAAGAGAAACTGGTTATCCATCTCTTTTTGGAACTGGCAAACTTATACAGCTGCTTACAAACTCCTAATATTGGCACTAGAAATGCATATTACATTGATTTGCTGTAAAGCACTGCAAGGTAACACTAAACTTTTGAGTGGTCTCTGCAGTATATTTTCTTGTTTTGGGTGAATGGAACGTATACAGCGGCTGTGGTAGTACATCACTAGAATTAGTTTCCTGGGATTAGCATAATGCTATTCTATGAATCCTCCTTTCCATTTTACTGCTTCTGTGTGGCTGTTTGTTTACAGAAAATCCTATCAATCACTTGGATTCATTAAAAGTCTGCCTAAACAGCACAGTTCTGTATAATTTTCTTTACCATTATTTTTAAAACTGTGCATGGGAAACCAGAGTCTATGCAATTTTTTATTCAGTATAACACTCTCCTTTGAGAGGTAGACTAGATTTACATCAAGGCTGATTACGCCAAGATATGATCAAGCTGTTAAAAAAGTATGCAAAAACATCTACACTTTTCATTAAAAAGGATCGTTTTGATGCAGAAAAGTTGTTTGGTCTGGGATAGCAAGGAAAATGTTTTGCAAATGCTGTTCCAGAATAATGATATTCAGGCACTGCCTAACAACCCATTTCGACATAAAGGTTTGGAAACACTCTAGAGAAACCTACTTCTTTAGAAACAGATTTAAAAACAGCTTTGAAGCTTTTTTCCAGCAAAGCCAGGTCTACTGGAGGGAAAGCTTGCCTTTATCTCACCTTCCTTTCTTTCCTCTGCCCCTCATCCAAGTGATATTAGAAATGTATTTAGCTGAATACCGCTCCTATCTGCAGCATTACCTAAGTCTTTTAGACACTTGCACTGAAAGTTACATAGTAATAGGAGTTCAGTTAATGTAAAAAAGCCTTTAAATATTTAATACATAATTTTTTTTTTTTTTCACATTTAAACAGGAAGGGTGTTGTCCTTATACCTTTGTGGGGGGAAATATTCCAAGTCCTATTAAATGTTTGTGAGAGGGTGAAGCTGTGAGTTCACTGATTCCAATGGAAAAACATTATTAAAGGGGGCCAAAATAACATCTTGAGTGTTTCATAGCATCATAGAGTGGTTTCTTGGAATAATCTTTCTGAAAGCTTTTTAATTTTCACAACTGGTTATGAGTTAGCTGTGTTTCACTTGGTATCATAGTTATTTGTTTTCCACATAACTTCCATCCCTTGCTGTCTTTCCCACTTTACTTTTCCAGTTCTGATGTCTGGATATGGATTTAGTAATGTTCTCCTACATATTATAAAAAGAAACGCACTAAAGATAAACAGCATGCATTTCCTCTGCATTGTATAAATATTTAATTCTTTTGACATAACTAAAGCCTCAATAAAATTTCAGATCCATGGACAACATTCAGAGGTTTCCCCTCTCAGAAAAAATATTATTTGAAGTAACCTTTTGTTGTGGTTTAGCTCCAGTCGGCAACTAAGCACCACACAGCTGCTTGCTCACCCTCCCACCTCCTGGTGGGATGGGGGAGAGAACTGGAAGAGCAAAAGTAAGAAAACTCATGGGTTGAGATAAGAACAGTTTAATAATTGAAATAAAATAAAATAAAATAAAATAATAATAATAATAATAATAATAATAATAATAATAATAGAAGATGAAGAAGAAGAAATTGTAATGAAATAGAAAACGAGAAAGAGAGGAACAAAACCCAAGAAAAACCAAGTGATACAACCGCTTACCACCCATCGACTGATGCCCAGCCAGTCCCTGAGCAGTGATCACTGCTCCCAAGACAGCTCTGCCCAGTTTCTATACTGAGCATTACATCATACGGTATGGAATAGCCCCTTGGCCAGTCTGGATCAGTTGTCCTGGCTGTGCCCCCTCCCAGCATATTGTGCACACGACAGAGCATGGGAAGCTGAAAAGTCCTTGACTAGCATAAACATTACTTAGCAACTACTAAAACATCAGTGTGTTATCAACATTATTCTCATAATAAATCCAAAACACAACACCATACCAGCTACTAGGAAGAAAATTAGCTCTATGTCAGCCAAAACCAGGGCAGTATCCACCCCTTATTCTACACCTTCTACGTCATGCCCAGGTCCTACCTGTTCCAATACATTCCAATTAATCACCACCACTTTCCCTGTCTTTTGATATATACACACAGATATCATTCCCTTGGTCTATGGGCCATCCCTCTAAAATGTCCATTCAGTTCATTTAGTCCATGACTTTGGGCTCCATCTGTCATAACAGTCCTTCAGGGCAGGAGAGATGGTGTGTGGTGTTGGATTGTTGCATGCTGAAGCCAGTTCTGGTTCCATCACTGCTGCGCTTGTCCAGTTCCATCAAAGTTCATTCTTCATTAATCTGGGTGATTCTTACTGTAATACCATTGATATGGCATGTAGGAACCATAGCAGTGATGACATGCAGTATTATATAGCAATTAACGTCATACCATTCGGTTCATTGGCTATTCTCACCCAAAATCAAGTCCCCTTGAGGTAAACATAGAATTCCCCATCCTCCCGCATCACCCACCAGGTTCACCCAGGTCCTTGAGCAAAAGCAATCCCATGAATGGGTTTTCCTTTTCCCGAGGCGGGAGTAACCCAGACTGTCTTCCCCAGCATTTTTTTGTGTGCACTACAGGGACTTTATCCCCTTCTACAGTACATAAAGTTTTGATTGGGCAGGGCCAGCTTGATTGACAGATCCCCTAATGTTGACTAACCAGGTGGCCTTTGCTAAATGTGTATCCCAATGTTTGAATGTCCCACCACCCTTTGCTCTCAGTGTAGTCTTTAACAGTCCATTGTCCTGTTCAATTTTCCCAGAGGCTGGTGCATGATGGGGGATGTGATATACCCACTCAATGCCATGCTCTTTGGCCCAGGTGTCTATGAGGTTGTTTTGGAAATGAGTCCCATTGTCTGACTCAATTCTTTCTGGGGTGCCATGTCGCCACAGGACTTGCTTTTCAAGGCCCAGGATAGTATTCCGGGCAGTGGCATGGGGTACGGGATATGTTTCCAGCCATTCGGTGGTTGCTTCCACCATTGTAAGCACAAGCGCTTGCCTTGGCAGGTTTGTGGGAGCGTGATATAGTCAATCTGCCAGGCCTCCCCATATTTATATTTCAGCCATCGTCCTCCATACCACAGAGGCTTTAACCACTTGGCTTGTTTGATTGCAATGCATGTTTCACATTCATGGATAACCTATGCAATAGTGCCCGTGGTTAAATCCACCCATCAATCACAAGCCCATCTATATGTTGCCTATCTTCCTTGATGGCCTGAGGTGTCATGGGCCCACCGAGCTATAAATAATTCACCCTTATGCTGCCAGTCCAGATCAGCAGCCTGATCCACCTGCTGGTTGTTTTGATGTTCTTCACTGGCCCGACTCTTTGGTATGTGAGCATCTACGTAATGTACATTTACAACCCGGTTTTCTACTCAGGCAGCAATATCTTGCCACAGTGCGGCAGCCCAGATGGGTTTGCCCCTGTGCTGCCAGTTACTCTGCTTCCACTGCTGCAACCACCCCCACAGGGCATTTGCCACCATCCATGAGTCAGTATAGAGATAAAGTACTGGCTGTTTTTCTCATTCAGCAATGTCTAAAGCCAGCTAGATGGCCTTCAGCTCTGCAAACTGATTCGATTCACCTTCTTCAGCAGTTTCTACAACTTGTCATATAGGACTCCATACAGCAGCTTTCCATATCCGATGCTTTCCCACAATACGACAGGACCCATCAGTGAACAGGGCATATTGCTTCTCATTTTCTGGTAGTTTGTTTCTGGTAGTGGGGCCTCCTCAGCACGCATCACCTCCTCCTCTGGTGATATTCTGAAATCTTTGCTCTCTGGCCAGTCCATGATCACTGCCAAGATACCTGGGCGACTGGGGTTTCCTATCCAAGCCCATTATGTGATCAGTGAGGCCCACTTACTCCACATAGCACCAGTTGCATGATGTGTAGAGGTGACCCTCCCTTTGAACATCCAGTCCAGCACCAGCAGCCGGGGTGCCAGGAGGAGCTGTGCTTCAGTACCAATCACTTCTGAAGCAGCTCAAACCCCTTCATATGCTGCCAATATCTCTTTTTCAGTTGGAGTATAGTGGGCGTCAGATCATCTGTATCCCCGACTCCCAAAACCCTAGGGGTCGACCTCAAGTCTCCCCTTGTGCTTTCTGCCAGAGGCTCCAGGTAGGGCCATTCTCCCCAGCTGCAGTGTAGAGCACAGTTGTTACATGTTGCTCTGCCCGGACTGGCCCAAGGGCTACTGCATGAACTATCTCCCGTTTAATTTGTTCAAAGGCTTGTCAATTGCTCAGGGCCGCATTTGAAATCGTTCTTCTTCTGGGTCACTTGATTGAGAGGGCTTACAATCAGACTGTAGTTTGGAACTTGCGTTATCCAAAAACCCACAATGCCTAAGAAAGCTTGTGTTTCCTTTTTGCTAGTTGGTGGAGACATAGCTGCTATCTTGTTAATCACATCCTTTGGGATCTGATGATGTCCATTTTATTCCTAAAACTGGATCTCCTGTGCAGGTCCCTTGAACTTACTTTATTTTATGGCAAAATGATCTTTTAGGAGGATTTGGACTATTTTCTTCCCTTTCTCAAAAACTTCTTCTGCTGTGTTGCCCCACAAGATGATGCCATCAATGTATTGCAGATGTTCTGGAGCCTCACCCTGTTTCAGTGCAGTCTGGATCAGTCCATGCAAATGGTAGGGCTCTGTTTCCACCCCTAGGACAGTTGATTCCAAGTGTACTGAACGCCCCTCCAAATGAAAGCAAACTGTGGCCTGAACTCTACTACTAAAGGGATTGAGAAGAACACATTAGTAATATCAGTTGTAGCATACCCCTTGGCTGCCTTGACTCCAGTTTGTATTGAAGTGCCAGCATGTCCAGCACGGCAGCACTCAGCAGCAGCATGACTTCATTCAGGCCATGATAGTCTACTGTCAGTCTCCACTCTCCATTAGACTTTTGCACTGGCCATATAGAACTGTTAAAAGGTGAGCGAGTCTTGCTGATCACTCCTTGGCTCTCCAGTCAATGAATCAACTTATGGATGGGAATCAGGGAGTCCCCGTTGGTGCGATATTGCCTCCGGTGCACTGTTGTGGTAGCAATTGGCACCTGTTGTTCTTCAACCCTCAGCAACCCCACAACAAAAGAGTTCTCCAAGAAACCAGGCAAGGTAGACAGCTGTTTAAATTTCCTCCATCTCCAAGGCAGCTATACCAAAAGCCCACCAGTACCCTTTTGGGTCCTTGAAATACCCTCTCCTCAGGTAGTCTATGCCAAGGATGCACGGAACCTCTGGGCCAGTCACAATGGGGTCCTTTTGCCATTCATTCCTAGTTAGGCTCTCTTTGGTCTCCAATGCAGTTAGCTGTTGGGATCCCTCTGTCACTCCAGAAATACAGATGGGTTCTGCCCCTTTATAGCTTGATGGCATTAGGGTGCACTGTGAACCGGTGTCTACTAGAGCCTTATACTCCTGTGGGTCTGATGTGCCAGGCCATCGAATCCACACCGTCCAGTAAACTCGGTTGTCCCCTTCCTCCACCTGGCTGGAGGCAGGGCCCCTCTAGTCCTGGTCATAGTATTTGTTACCAGCTTCTTTTAAATATGAATCAGAAGTCCCTCTATTAAGATCAGGAGTAAGATCAGCCCTTCTACTCTGTCTGGGGAACTGCTCACTGGAAACTGGACCAGCAATTTTCCTGGAAGAACCCCCTTGTGTGACTGTTTTTCCTTGCAACTCATGTACCTGTGGCTCTAGGCTCAGCGTAGGTTTTCCATCCCACTTCTTTATGTCCTCTCCATGGTCACACAGGTAAAACCATAGGGTGCCCCATGGTGTGTACCTTCTATATCCTCCCTCTCGAGCAGAAGAATGCTGAGTCCTAATAGCTGAGATACTGGTCCGTACAGGTGGAGTGTAGGACCTATCCTCTTTGAGTTGCTGGAACTCCCAGGAGAGTTTCTCCACAGCCTAGACGAGGGAGGAAGCGATACTGCCTTTGTATTCCTGGAGTTGGCTAGCCACTTCATCCACCATTGGTGCCTCTTCATCTTTCCAGGTCAGTATTGCCAATGAGTTGGCATACGATGCTGGTGCGCTCTGTACCAACTTCCACCAGATGGGTCGTGTGCACTGGGCTTCATCTGGATCTTTGGGTAACTGCTCATTGTCCAGGTTGCTATAAATCACCTCCAGCACAGCTAATTCCCTCAGGTACTGGATACCTCTCTCCATGGTGGTCCTTTTCCCAAGGTGATATATAACATCTTCCTTGAAGGGATATCTTTCCTTCATAGCTAACAGTAGTCGCCTCCAGAAGCTGAAGGCTTGTGCCCCTTCTCCAATCGCTTTGTCGATAGAAAGGGATCCTAGATGTTTCGTTTCCTTACCCTCTACTTGCAGCGTACTGGCCCTGTTATCCCAGCATCGGAGCAGCCAGGTGACAATGTGCTCACCTGGACGACAACTGAAATCTTTTTGCGTATCTTGCAGCTCACTCAGGAACAGGGATGGGGTGGTTTCTGTCTTGTTTATGAGTTCTTCCTCTTCCTCCTCCTCTCCTTGCAACGGCCCTGCTTTTTCATGATCCTTTTCTAAACGAGCTGACTTTTGCTTCCAAGATTTCTTCTTGTGTATATGAGCGACTGATATGGGCACGAGTTCAGCTGCAGTGCCTGCCACAAGAGTTGGAGTAACTGTAGTATCTGTCACTGGATTTGGAGTAACCACAGTGCCTGTCACCAGGGTTGGACTAGCTGCAGTGCCTGTTGCGGGTGTTGGAGTAGTCACAGCACCTGTCGCCGAGGTTGGAGTAGCCACAACGCCTGTCGTTTTGTCATCAGATCCACCGACCTTCTCTTCCTCTTCAGGGTACTGAATAGTGTTGAACAGGGCTCAGTAGGCATGGGCCAGGCCCCAGCACTTTGCAGTGATTTGTGTCTCCCTAAAATTGCCAGGGTGACAGCATAATTTTTCCAAATATTCTACTAATTTCTCAGGATTCTGCACTTGTTCAGGGGTGAAGTTCTAAAACCCTGGAGGTGCCCACTGTCCTAGGCATTTGCCCATGCTATCCCACACACCCTGCCACTCATAACTATCCAGCCTTGGGGCAGATCTCTGGATGATATGCTTAACTTGCTTATTAACCTTAGACAAAACTGAAAAAATATTCCCAAGAAATACCCATAGAAATATTTTAACTATCCAAGGATGTTCAAGATACTGAAAAGTTATGGTAATGAAGGAGGAAACATCACAGAAGAAGGTAGCAAAGGTGCCATTTTGTATTTCCTCCATAAAAAACCTCTCAGAGGAAGAAATATAATTGTTAATTGTCTCCACAAGGTGGTACCTGAAGTACAGTAATGGCTTCAGTACAAAGCTCAAATACCAGATTAAGCTCAAGACCAGTGTTTTAATAACAAATCTCCCAGGCAAAGCATCACTAATCACTGCAGAGTACCGCAAACTGCAAAACCCAACACTGATCTTTAACATGTACGGCAAAAAAATGAGCATGGTGCAGATCAGGCAAACCAATATTGAGAACAGATGAAGCAATATAGTGACCCGCAACTGTTAATGGATATAAATTCCTTAACACTCTTTGGTTAATCTGTTATTATCTCAAAACCTTCATGCCCCATATTGGGTGTGAAAAAGGACAGTCATGTTTTAGCTGCAGTTGGTAATTAAGCACCACACAGCCATTCACTCACCCTCCCCCCCCAGTGGGAAGGGGGAGAGAATCTGAAGAGCTACCCCCCGGGGCAACTCCCCCCAGTTTATATACTGAGCATGATGCCATATGGTATGGCATAGCCCTTTGGCCAGTTTGGATCAACTATCTTGGCTGTGCCCCCTCCCAGCTTCTTGTGCACCTGGCAGAGCAAGAGAAGCGGAAAAGTTCTTGACCAGTGTAAACACCACTTAGCAACAACCAAAACATCAGCGTGTTATCACTATTATTTTCATACTAAAATCCAAAACACAGCACTATACCAGCTAGTAGGAAGAAAATTAACTCTATCCCAGCCAAAACCAGGACAGCATGACATCATATGTTATGGAATGTCCCTTTGGCCAGTTTGGATCAGCTGTCCTGGCTGTGCCCCCTCCCAGCTTATTGTGCACCTGGCAGAGCATGGGAAGCTGAAAAGTCCTTGACTAGCATAAACATTACTTAGCAACTACTAAAACATCAGTGTGTTATCAACATTATTCTCATACTAAATCCAAAACACAGCACTATTCCAGCTACTAGGAAGAAAATTAGCCCTATCCCAGACGAAGCCAGGACACCATTGTAGTAACAATGAGAACTAGAATAGGTTAATTAAACTGTGTGAATTGACCTCTGAGGATCAATATGAAGATATGAGATGCATATTCATAAATCCTCTTTTTCTCGAAGAATTAGTGGTGAAGAAATGCCTATCAGTAATGTAGTCTGAATAGAAAAGTAAAGTTTCTTCTCTTTTGTGTTTTAGTCAACTCAATATATTTTAGTTTATTCCTTATTTTTATGTGTTTAATAAAACCTTCAGTTTGTATAAATTAGTATGTCAAGTTTGAGGTATATTGGGGTATTTTGATTCATCTCCATTTAACCTGTAGATGGCATCACTACTACATTTACAAACGGAACTATCCAAAACAGGGGTAATACCTACTGAAAAGATGAAATTTCTTAAAACGCTTAATTACTGATCATAATGGATGAAATACATTAGAAACTGTGACTTCCCTCAGTATTTCAGTGGCTTTTAGGTCATTCTGTGCACATTTTGTGAGCCATATACTGAGACATCTTTTGGAGTAATTTTGTTAGAGGAGGGACATGATGTTAGATAAATCACATAATGCTTAGTTTTCTTGACTCTTGAGTATGCTGCCCCAGTTTCTTTGCCTTTCTTATCATTCATTACTCGTACTGAGATAGCATCACTGAGGCATATGTGTCCTTTTATGTGTTGTAGAAGCACAGGAAAGAGAAGTATCCTGCTGACTTGCTTTTATTCTTTGGGACATATTGAAGTGGAGACTGAGGAAGCAATTGATGAAGGGTTTTTACCCCTTCTGTCTGTTTTCTGGGTGATCACAGCTCAGGGTCACGCTCTCTTTGTGCCTCAGTTTCTGATGCTCACAAGCATTTCAAGCTGAAATCATACAAACTGGCCAGTGCTTTGCACCTGAAGCTTGTTTTCCTGACTTCATAATCAAAACAACCCATTGGAATTGCAGGAAAATACATACTGGATCTTAAGGCCTGAGGTAATAACTATGGTTATTGTCATGGGACAGTATCAGAACACACTAAATAGTGTTGGGTGGAACTGTGGTCAGAACAGAAGAATCAATAACAGTTCTACCAGAATCCTAGCAAAATCCTAGAAAAAAAAAGGGGTTCTGTCAACCTCTCTAATACATAGTTTAGGGCAGAATTTGTGATCAACAGCTTTCAAACATTTCCTGTATTCACTGCATTAATCTGCTTACCTTGCATGCAAGAACAGCAGCTAAAAGGGCCTGTGATAATAGGCCCTAAATAAAAAATTTAATAATAAATTAAAATTATTTTAATTTTAATAAAATAATAAAACCTATTTGAGATTTGATCAGTAACTCCTGCCATGATTTGCTGAGTTTCTATCAATCAAATCTGTATAAATTCCAGGGAAATTTATTAAAATTTTCAATAGCTCAGTGATATTGTTTCTTCCTGCTTTGGTTAATAATACTCTCCACATTGAGTCAAACATCTCGTCAACACACAATTACAGATATAACTGAAATTTCTTTGTCATTTTGGAAACAGTTTTATTTAATTTTGGATAAGGAAAAAATAAATGCAGGAAAAAAAGGAAAAACAGAAAGAGTATTCTGGAATACCAGTTATCCACTGATTTCCTTTGTATTTGACGCACAGGAAACAAAAATTTTATGAATTAGTGCACCTTCCCTTCCCTTCCCTTCCCTTCCCTTCCCTTCCCTTCCCTTCCCTTCCCTTCCCTTCCCTTCCCTTCCCTTCCCTTCCCTTCCCTTCCCTTCCCTTCCCTTCCCTTCCCTTCCCTTCCCTTCCCTTCCCTTCCCTTCCCTTCCCTTCCCTTCCCTTCCCTTCCCTTCCCTCCCCTCCCCTCCCCTCCCCTCCCCTCCCCTCCCCTCCCCTCTCCTCTCCTCTCTTCTCCTCTCCTCTCCTCTCCTCTCCTCTCCTCTCCTCTCCTCTCCTCTCCTCTCCTCTCCTCTCCTCTCCTCTCCTCTCCTCTCCTCTCCTCTCCTCTCCTCTCCTCTCCTCTCTCTTTCCCTCTTTTATCTCTCTTTCTGTTTTGTGGTGGGTTTTTTTCCTTCATTCTGCAACCTCATTCCTTCTTTGGCATTTGTTGAGTACCATTATTGCTGGTGAACTGAAAGGACTAACTGGTGAATCTGAGCTCCACTTCCCATTTTATTGATTGTAAATAAAAGTTCAAATGACTATTCAGCTGCCAAAAAAAGAATCTCTTTTGTTGACTATAATTTGCTAGCACAATAAATTATAAATAATGTGAACTTGCAAATCCTAGACAAGTATTAAGCTACTGAACGTGAAAAAAAATTAGTGTGAAAATACACTGCATTTGTAGTTGAAGAAAATACCCCTTTGAAAAGAGGCTGAGTGAAAGATTGTAAAGTGAGATGACTGTTGTTTCTAGTGGTTCACTGTTCTGCAAGAGGACATACGCTTAAATTAGGACACAACTTCATTTACTCACCTGGGAGCCATTTGGCAAAAAATATTTTGCAGGTCATCATTTATTGTTTCTTTCTTTCTACCTAGTGAATGGCTGCTATTACCTTTTGTGACCCATCGTAACAGGTGCCTAGATTTGCTTTGACCTCATTGCCTTTTCCTCCTGACAAGGTTAAAAGTTGAGTGAAAAAGGTAGGCACTTTGCTGTAAACATTAATACTAAGTTGCCAGATTCTCCGGTGTGAAAACACTGTCTCTTCCCTAATACACCAGATACTTACAAAGAACATGTCATCTGTCGCAAGTTGGCACTAGTGACTAGCTTGACTGGTTTCCCTTGTGTGGGTTCCTATGTAAAAACAGTTACCTTCCTAACATGAATTTAAAAACTTTATCAGTTCTCAGGTAAGAAAATGTGCCCATCTTCCCTAAAATTTGATGTATACAAGAGTTTTGATGAGCAACTACCAATTTTTATTGGAGAGAGCTGGGGTTGTTCAGCCTGGAGAAGAAAAGGCTCTGGGGAGACCTTACTGTGGCCTTTAAATGTATAAATGGGACTTGTAAGACAGATGGAGAGATACTTTTTACCAGGGCCTCTAGTGATAGAACTAGGGGCAACAGTTTTAAACCAAAAGAGGGTAGGTTTAGATTGGACATTAGGAAGAAATTTTTTACAAGGAGGTTGGTGAGACATTGGAATAGGTTACCCAGAGAAGTTGTGGATGCCCATCATTGGAAGTGTTCAAGGTCAGGTTTGAGCAACCTGATCTAGTGAAAGATGTCCCTGTCCACGGCAGGGGGGATTGGACTAGGAGATCTTCAAAGGTCCCTTCCAACCCAAACTATTCTGTGATTCTATGATTCTGTCATTCTATCACAAGTCTTGTGGCTTGCCACTGCCTTCAATCATGGCCAGTTCTGCTTCTGTATAATTTCAACTAGCTTACAGTTTTCTTCAGTGACCTAAAACTTATGCCTTTATAATTGAATTTCTTCTTTTATGAAACTCCAGATAGTAATTTTTCTTTCTTTCTTGTCATGCCAGCCCATATTTAACCTGATACTAAGTGCCAGTTCTGACTTACTGGGCCGTGTACACAATTCTCATTCAAATGGACTCTCCAGCAAGAACTTTACCTGTATCTTGCATGCATTTAAATGACGGTGAGTGATGAACTGCAAGCCCTCAGTCTAACTAGGTTTTTGACTCTCAGCCTTTCCTATTCATCTAATTCGGGTACCCACAGAATTACTTCTCCCATGGGTTTGCCCAGCTGAAAGGGCCTTGTAGTTTTCCTGAAGGCGATTCCACTTTGTATGTCTTACTCTACTCTTTTAAGAAGTGCCTACATTAAAATACCTGTGACCATCGTGAGATGAATAAGTAATATTTGAACTGCTTCCTTCATGAGTGAAGTAACATTATTTAAACTTGAATGTAATTTACTGAAAGTACATGTATTTACACTAAGGAAACAGATTTATCTTCCCAAAATAATTACCTATTACTGTCTATGTGTTTTGGGAAAATTAGAGTCTGAGAAATAAATGTTGTTTTGGATCAAATCAGGCACTCTTGAAAATGACATCAGTATAATCTAAGTGAGTTATCCACAGACCAGTTTAAACTGTAAGAGCTTTTAAGATTCTGAGCTGCAGGTTTTGCTTTATGGCAAGTTATTATACAGTAAGTGCACAAGAGACAACATGATATGATTTCAAAAGACTAATCTTGGCAGATCCTCAGCATTCAGATTACTTGTTCTGAATGCAACAGAACATGTAGTTTGCTATGCAATGCTTCTGTTGGTGAATTGTCTTTCATTTTATTGAAAATATGCAGATACATGCACTCACAGTTTTGAAAATGAACACATACAAAAAATGGAGTGCTGTACCAATTGAATCAGAGGGTAAGATAATAAATAATAATAATAAAAAGTTGGTTCAGATGAATGGCAATAGCAGCCTTGCAAGACATAGCACTCCTAACTTATTTTATTCTGCATTTAAACGACATGTTTTAAACATTCAATTAGTTCTAACCATATGTCATTATATCAGAATACAGCAGACATACAAATGTGATACACACATAGATGAACTAGAGTGCGTATTACAGCAACGTAGATATAGCAATAGGTGTTGTATTACCAGCTATTGTATTGAGGATAATAAAACTGCCCATTCCATTAAAATCTACACAAGACGACATTACTTCAAGAACATATTATGGTAGGTGTTTTAAAATTAGTCATCTTAGGGTGATGCTTAATTATTACATATCTAAAATTAATTATGAAATATCTCAGCCATCAGAACAGGTAGCCATTCAATTTTTACCTTTCTGTTTTATAGTTAAATATTTATTTTCAACTGTACATGCTATTGGAGATTTTAAAAAACAAGATGTAAAAGCTACAGACTACTACAGACTACTTATTAGAGTAAATGGTGCTAAATAGTTGCTTATATTTTTAGATGTTTCATACCCATAAGACATAAATGTTTTTAAACACAGAAAGTTTATTTTGAGTAATGTCAGTAGTTTTAAATGTTCTTATTAACAACCCCCCCTTATATTTTGTTAAAATAATCTTACTCAGTCAAAAATAGTTAACAGCAAATCAAGCAATGGAACCAGTATACCTGTATTTCTATTGTAGCCATATTTGATTAGGTAACAAACTAGATAGTATGTGTTACCATGAGCTCAAATTGAATTCATTCTACAGAACATACATATCAAATAAGTAATAAATCGTCCAGATTGTCAGATGGTTCAATTAACAGTATTCAAAACATTTATAGTTTTTAAACACCATGTCAACATAGGGCAGTTTGCACAAAGGAAATCACAAATCTTGTTATAATTTAAAAGAAGAATTTCCTTAGATGACTTGTAGTAGTCTAAATGAAAATAACAAATTTAATTTAACTAAATGAAAACAACGAAGTCTGATACTATTTTGCAAAATTCTTCTGTGAAGGATTTAGACCTCAACTACTGAACTGTGTCTCTTGAGCCACATCATTATAAATGGAATGATGGCCCAGTTAGATAACTTTCTTTTAATTATTTTCAAAATTTTATAACAACCTTGAAGACAATTAGAAAGGTCTAACAGGATTCCACAAATCTTCTGCCTCACAGCACATTCTTTTCTCAAAATAGCTTAAGATTATGACAATTCGAGTGCCCTACGTACAGGTAACGCATTTTCTACCCAACAATTCTCTGAGTAGTTTTAGCGGAATAATAGTGGAAAAATAAACACTCTCTGTACCTACTTCTTAGCCCTTGGCTTATAGTGTGGAGGCCTGCAAATTATTTTAGTGTCCAATCACAACATGTTGCTGTATTATATTTCATATTTTAGAACTATTCAAATCTGTCTTAATTTCATCTTGATTTTTCATTATAACAAACTAATTTTTTCCATGTGTTCTATAGCAGTTTCTAAAGTCTTCATCTTCAGAAAAAACATACCATTTCAGTTTCATTGTTTATATTTAAACAATGCTGATATATAGCTTATTGTATATAGCTGATATGTTACTTAATGTAACAATTTCTTCTCCAGCTGCCAAAGAAGCCAGACCAGTAAAGGGATAGGATACAGGCAAGAAAACAGGATAAATAACCTGAGAGATGAGGACATATTTAAAGGATTTGGTACTTTCTTTGCTTACTTTACTTTCTAGAACATGATCAAAATAGTTCTGTGAAAAAATAAGAAAACTCATTTTTCAAAGACATTAATGGAATTTTAGAGGCAGAGCGTGCCAGAAGAAGCAGTATCTTCCATTAGATCTTTATTAACTGAAAAAATAGACAAGCTTTTGGTTCCAAATCGCTTTATCAGCCAGTGCAATGTAGTTCCTGTAGGAAAAAAAACCACAACAACATGTTTTTTTAAACAAGAAAGGTAAGCCAGCTCTATTGTATTACTTATTCATAAGTTAACAAAGGCTGTGAAACTATTCTTGTGAATGTTACAGGATCCCTGCCTTTGTATTGCTGCCTCTAGATCACAGAAACTTCCTTCTTCATGATCACTATAATACAAAAGAAAGAAAGAAGATGTGTGAGTACACTTGGAGAGCAATTGGCAACCAAGCTTTAGCCATCTGAAACAGCTAAAATATGGCTGAACTTCTTTCAGACCGGAAAGAGGCAAAGCAGATGGCAAGGCAAGAAGAGTGTACAGAGCATTTGAGGAGGAGGGGTTAGAAACAAGGGCTAAGATGAAGATGGAGGTTTTTAAAAAAATTTTTTTAAAGTAATGCTGAGGTATTAGAGTATGATCAAAAAAGGATGTAAAGGTGAAGAACATTTGAAGTTTACTGATTAGGTGGAAGAAATTACACAGTCAAAGCAACAATAGAAAACTTATAGCACCATAAGATTTAATGTTTCTGAAAGCTCAATAAAAGGAGCCCAACATTTCTCAAGGAAAAATAGGCAGTATTCCAGGTACATATAAACCACAAGGACAACCTTCTCTTTTCCAGAGACAAATTCTGAAGGTGAGTCAATGTCTTTCTGTTGATTGTGAAGTTCTGGAGAAAGTCCCAAAGTAAATTAAAGAACAGATTTTTTTTTTTTCCCCCTTCCATTTTTTCCTTAAAACTTATAAATTGAAAACTTTTAACTCTCTGCCAGTTCTAGATATTTGTCTGGAATATAAACATCTGTCGCTGCCAGAATATTTAAAAATGTAACTCGGATAAAATGGAAAAAAAGAACTAGATGATATATATCACAGTTCCTCCAAGGTCACATTAGTAGTAAAGAGATTCAGGGAAATTCTGTAACTCACTCTGCAGAAAGCTGAGGCAGGAACATATGGATTCAAATAGCAACTCCTGAGAAGGCCACTGTGACATGAACATAGGAATAGGATGTCATTCCTGGGTTTTTCTCAAACAGAACTTTTGGCTTTCAGCAGAAAGCCTAATGTTTTAGGACAACCAAGCCTTTTACAGCTCCTACTGATGGTCCCTTTGAAATGGTGAGAGAGTACAGAACCCATTGGCATCTTAATTTTTAAAAATGTCTGGGAGTATTCATCGTGTCTCTTCAGGCTCTACATATTTTGCCAAATGCTTGACTTCAAAAGCAAATATTATCTGGATATGGACTAAGTAAGAGCTGTAGGATTTGGCATAAAATGAAAGCTTAACGATGCATTTAAAGTGAGGAATATATCAAATACATTTTTACTTGAATTTCTGCTTAAAAATAAAATTGTGAAATTTTCAGTTATGTTTCATTTGGGTCATACTGTCTGCAAATCCATTTGACAGATTATAGCCCAAGGACAAAAGTAAGCAGGTAGTAAAAGATGAACAAGCCTTTTCCTTCTGATAGTGCCCACGATTGCTGTTATAGAAAACACCAAATCTCAACCATCTTTCTAAGTCAGTCAGTCTTCTTTTTTTACTCCTTAACTAGTTCTGCCATTCTTCTGCCTTATATATAGGGTTCAGGTATATATAGGTTCAGGTATATAAAGCTTACAGGTCTATACCTCAGCTGGTTATCCTTTTTGAGATAGTAGATTGAAACAAGCTAAGGATGATTCATTGGCCTCTTTTAAATGCCTAAGGGAAGATGGTTTGGCTCTGTAGATACTGATCATTCTCCACAGACTATGAAAAAGCCTGGAGTGATTAGCTCAAACATACATGCGTAGTCAGATGACTAGAAACCAAGGCAGATTAATCCTGGCCTTATTTGCTGGCAGCTGCCAGAAGTCTTAATGTCTACATAGCTCAGTGAATAATTTCAGATAGGGAATGCATTCAATTAACTTCATCTGTCTCTCATTTCTAATCATAAGCAGTCTTTTATGTTCTACGACTTTAAAAAAAAGAGTAATTTATAAAGTATTCCTTAGTCTCTGTATAAGCAATATTACTTTCCAGTGTATAAAGCTGAGATGTATGGGTTTATTTTCACTGGACATGAAGGTCACACAGTAATTTTTTCTTTCCTGACAGGATAAGCATAAGTGTTAAAGTCAGCCTGTGGTACTGACTTACTAATTTCCTCCCAAATTCAGGTGAGGTTTTTTTTCCATTCATTTTCTGGATATAAAGTAGTTCTGCAGAATACCCTTTGGAGACAAACAAAAATAAGGAAAGCTCAGCTGAAACACATTCACAGTCTTTAATTGTTTATAAGCATTCACAGTCTTTAACAGTTCATAAGTGTACGGAGTATTCTGTCATTTGCACTAGAAAGGAGGAAGGGAGCCATTCCATTTCAAAGAATTTGACCACTGTGATTATTCTTACCATTTTGTATTAATCCAATAATTTGATTTTGTCATTACCAAGCTCTAGTGCGCAAGATAGCCTGTGTAATTCATCTTTCAGTTAAATTTTTTGCTTTTTGACTCTCTGTCTCATAAGTATTATGCTAGCACACTGTCTGGAGATGGAGATATATATATATAAAGTATATATAAAGTATATATAAAGTATATATATATATATATATATATATATATGAAAAGTATATATATATCTATATATTCCCCTCCCTGGTTCTTGTTTTTTCATGCTTCTCTATGTTTTATTCACTTTTGCTGCCTGTTGAAATATTAGAGAAACTCCTCCAAATAATTCCACAGGTTGGTGGAGCTCATTTTCATTAAACTGAGGTCTTTCACACCAGTTGAGAATTTGGCCACTTGCCATGTAATTTAATAGAACAATTTTGATAGATGTGTGGTTTAGATCTTGCCCCAGATATTTTCTTGTACGTCATTTTTTTAGTAGATAAATCATTTTCACTGGAGTAATAAAATATATTTAGGAATACTATTAAGTAAATGAACTAATGCTGCACAACCTAAAGTAAGAGGTCAAATAAGTGACACTATTTAGCTTGGCAAAATATACATCAATCTCAAAATTAAATTAGAAATTGGGAATAATTTACACACATATAACCATTTATGTTATACTATATTGGTTTCATTCATTTTTGAAGGAAAACGCACACTTTATTGCCCAAAATTCTTTGTATAGAATTTATCTTGAGTCTATTTGACTGCTTTTATTTGCTAATGAAATATTAGTATTGAACTCTTGTGTATTTTAAGTGACTTATGTGGTTATTGCTGTCAGCATCAACTTTATTCTTGAGGGCTGATGCTGTGGTATTGTGTTCCCTGTTTCCTCTGGTGTTTTGATAAATGTTGAGGGAGTACTGCAGAAAGAAAGTGCAATTATTGCTCAGGAAGAAAAAGTGACTATGTAGATGGTCAATATATTTATACTGTACCATAAGTCAGCAGTATTTGTCCGTCAAAGTTCAAGTCAGTGACACACCTGTATGGAATTTCTTGACAGTCTCTGCAATTATACTTTATTTCATTTCACGCTTTTATCATTTGAAACACTTGAAGACTAGTCACTTGGAATTTTTTTAATTTATTTTTTATTATTTGTACTATTACTGACATTTTCCATGGATAGAGGCAACTTTATTTAAAGCACTCAATGAATACTTCTGATCAACTCTAAAAGTGAGAATAAGACAAATGTAGGGCTTGAAAGAACATGAGAAACCACTCACTATTCAGTCCAATTCTGTATTGAAATGGGATCAGGTGCACTGATGTTGTCTCTGACAAGAGTCTGTCTAACTTGTTCTGAAAAGCCACCAATGAAAGGGATTCTATAGTGTCCCTAAGAACATTGTTCCAATGCTTTACAATACCCATAAGGCAGTAAAAATTATATTAGAAAAATATCATCACTGAAAAGGGTATAGAACATGAAAGCTCTTTCAAGGGGCAAAGTAACTTTGCCCAGTGGATACTCAATAGTTTAAGCCATAAAGTGAAAAGCAAAAAAAAAACCACCACCCTTATTGAAATGAAATACAAAAAGAAGTATACAACAAAAATGTAACTCTGGAGGAGACAATTTGGCAAGGAAGACAAGATAAATATATGCGACTGTACTTTATTTGACCAGAAATAGTGAAGTCAAGTTCTTAGAACTAATTTTTCATCTGAAATATCATCCTTACAACTGCAGAGTGCCCCTTAAAAGCAGAGGCACTGATTCAGTGCTGAATCAGAGGGGAAAATATTGCCTACTAAATCACTAGTACTATTTCTTGTACCATCTAGCTTTTTCTTGGAAGCTTTCCACTTGAGCTGACCTCAACCTTTCTAAGCAACTAAGAACAGTCAGGATCACAGTAAAAGCCAATGTAAGTAGAGGTCTTGTGAATATAAATTCACAGAAATTGCAGTAATTAACTGCAATTAACTATTTGTTAACAATTACCAATATTGCATTCTGTTAACAACAAAAATGTTTGGAGATGATTGTGTTATGTTGTTCACTTACTGCTGGGAATTTGATGTAAAATTCAAAATCAATGTAGAACAACTGCCCTTCTTACAACTGTTTTAGACAAGTATGATACACATAATTGAAGACAATGACAGATGACTTACTAGCTGGCCTGGAGATTTTGGAAGAGATCCAGAAAGACTATAGTGGAGTCTAAAATAAGTGAGGCTGAAATTTTGTTGCCTAAATTTAAGGAGGTCATCCAAACTATCTAAGTTATAGTGTCTTTGGGAAATGTTAAATGTTTGAAAAAATGCCCTGAATTTGAAAATATAAAGTAGATCTCTGCATCGTTTCCATGCCTCTTGTATTTGGGACTGTAAGTGCTCCCAGATTCAACAAAGGGTGTTGAAGTCCATATATAATAAGAATATTTCCTAAAAAGTGGGAGCTTGGGGTTGGGGTCAAATCCTATCAAGTTCAAGAGTTGTATCTGAGCTAGAATTTAGGTCAGCTGTTTCCTTGTTGTGAAGTCTGATCACTATTAATAAGCAGATAGATGTCAGTTCTTCTCATTTCTTGCCTTGCCTTGGTGTTTTCTCTCCAGTTACGTTCTACTTAGGCCTCCAATTTTCTGGAAAAAATTTACTTGTTGGCTCCCGTGTTAAGGAAAGTGCCTATTGTTTAGAGAACACTGGGAGTTTAACTATAGTATAATTTCTTCTTGACTAGTAGAGCCCTCTAGCAGTCAGATCTCCTCAGCAGTTTTGACTTAGCGGATGTCTGAAGTCTGTAACTTTGCCATGCATTATAGACAGATTTTTAGAGCATATTTGTAACTCTTTGAATGATTGTTCAGACACATAATTTTTAGGAACTGTGAAGCCAAAAGTTGGAACTGCCTTCAGGTGCCACTCTAGTTGGATTAAAAGGAGTGGAAAGGGTCCATAGTTACTCTACAATTGAAATTGGGTGATATAGAGTCCCTGTCTATAATTGCATACCCATGAACAACCTGTTTTCTTTTCCAGATTCTTACTAGTGCCTGAGTGATACGAAAATAACTAATCTTAGCAAATTTTCCTACTTTTTCTAATATTAATACAGCTACTTAAATATGAAAATCATCCATAAGAACTGAATACTGATTAAAGTGGTTTATGTGACTTACAAATCTACTCATTTTGATGAGTTTAACATTTAAAATATTGAATCAAACTTTTAAAATACCTTATAGGAGACAATATTGTTTGTATATTAATGTCTTTAAACCTTTTCTTAACTTTGGGGTATTGAAAGTTAGTGTTGATAGTGAAGTGATAGATAGTGATAGTGAAGACTATAAATTTCTGGTAAAAATTGTGTTACAGTGTGTGCTTTGAAAGAACATAAATATCCAGAGCATTCTTCACTTTCTTTGACATTGCACAGTTCGTATGTCTTTTCAACAGACACAGAAGTATAAATAAACATATTGTAAATTTGAATGTACTTTGGCTTGAAATGTTGTTAAATTTAAACACAAATTTCTGATCTATCACATTTTCTGTTTATATATTTGACATCCCCTGTCACTATGAAACTGATCTACTGATGTAATAATAAAGTATGGATAAAATTTACTGTAGGGTGCTAAAGGAGATTAAAATTCCCTTTAGAATCAACACAAAGACAGTTTACAGTTTCACAATATTGAGACAAGAGTACCAATATTTATTTGACTACTGTTATATAGTGCAGAGGCTACAGAGGCTGAAACATATATAAGAAAAATTGAGTCAGATTTTCTAGCTTAGAGATTAACACCCACACTGAATCTTTTCAATACTGGCCTTACAGCACTAGTAGGATTGCTGGACACCCACAAAGCTGTTTGTTTTAGATCTCAAACAGTAAATCTCTGTTCTTTTTTGCTTTTTGAGAAGAGTAAGCCCCAGTTCTGCCTTTCCCTTCAATTCTTTCGCTGTTATCCCTTCATGTGTGGAAGTCTGCTGGCTGAGATGCTTCAGACTCCAAACCTCAGTTGCCATAGATACCCACATGGCTTAACCACATGTATTCTTTCCAACAGTTTCCATTTTTGAGTGCTCTGTTTTATAATTTGCCTGTTCAGGACCTCATGGAATAAGACAGAATCTGCTCTGCTAGGCCTGCTGACCTAGTCACACTTCATTTAACAGGAATAGAGGAATCCAGTATTATGAAAGTGTGTTGTGTTGCCTGCCTGCCATAGCTTTTCTAATGACAGTAATTTCCTCCGAGGAATCATGGCACACCTATTTTTTTTTTGTTTATTCTAGAGAGATGGAACAGGTTTTCTACAACACACGGAGTTCGTAAGATCAAAGCAAAGTTTACAGTATGGTCATGTATTTTTCTAATATTTTTCTCAGATTTACATCTTTCTCCTACTGATATAATTATTCTGTTTACTGATGCTGAGTCTATTAAGAATTAACTGTACTTACCAAAGTATGGCAATATGGTTATGATGTTTATGTTTCCCCCTTTTTCACATATGGCAGCTGTGTGTCAAAAAAGTTTTCACAAGAGCAGTCCTATGATGTATGACGTATCTCCTCTACTTTTCATCTTACATGACTATGAATATAGTTTTGGCAGCTTTAAACTTAATGAATGCTATTTCATATTTATTATGCATTGATAGTACAGTTGATATTGGAAAAGACTGAATTTTCTCTCAGGATATCATACTAGAAATGAAGATAATTTGAAAGAAATGAGAAAAGATGCAATTTTCCTTCTATGTCCCAACATTTATATCAATAACAGTGTTTCTTTTGCTGTTGGACTCTCACAGTCAGTTCTTGAAAAAATAAATTATTTAGTTCATAGTATCCTCTCTTTGTTGTTGACATATTGTAATTTCAGTTTCCATTTTTATCTTGTCCATTTAGAGCTATTTTGTTGAAAACCAAATCATAATCTGGTTTATACTGCTTAGCTTATTTTTACCTATACTAGCCATATTTTAAAGAATTTATATTCTAATTTCATTTGATAATTTTATCTGGACTTCAAATTCAGGATCACTTGGATTATTCCCTCTGAGGATGAACAATTATTCATTGCTATGTAAATTCAAGTGCATGGGGTTTGTGCCTTCTATATTCCTTTGAAGATAAAATATCTTACAAAGCCGGGAGGAAAGCAGGCCAGCTCAATGAGATTTCAGGGTTCTTTTAATTTTATTTCCTTTGTTAAGACAGAACAAGTGAGGTTTAAAGTCTGTAGAGGCCATTCTTTTGTTTCAGACTATTGTAAGATCTCTTGGATATATTCATATAGTATAAATTATTTGTCTGTACTTTTTTGAGACTATTTAAAAATTAGGCTCTTGTACGTTGAACTGTGATTTACGCTGCCAAAGTAATGCACCAAAAGTACTTTCATGATCAAAGCAGAAAGAACACCTCATAAAGCTTCTAGAAAGAACAATGTAAGAGCAAACCTCTTCCTATCCTAGTAGGGAAAGTAGATGCCTCTGCAAGAATTTTTAGATAAGATTAATACTGAGCAGGAAAGTGAAGACCATGTCAGGATTTAGGACTTTACACCTGACAGCTCAGGATAGATGGAGGGATCGAAGACATTCTTGAATGCCTTTCAACCACAGGGACCATGCAGGCTGTATGTCTTGCTGTGTGTCTGATGTAATCTGGAAATAATGGATCTCTCCGTGGAAGAAGGAAAGGAAGACATTCCTGACATCTTGAGGCCTCTTGTCACCAAAAAAAAGGTACACAATTAGCTTAGGAGAGGACTCTCTGAGAAGACCAAAGGATGTATGTTCTTTTTCTATCTATCCCTTGCTTGTGTGTCCACTTTTTTCTTCACCTTTCCTCTGAAAATACCGGAGCACACTTAACTGTTTCTCACTAGCAAAAATGTAGTACATTCAGGTACATATGCCCACACCATTTTTCCCTCTCATTTTGTATCTTTCCCCTCCCATAAGCACTTGTATTTTCATTAGTCTTCACTGCGCTTCCCCTTTCTTTTTCTCTGATCCACCCATATCAGAAAAAGAAGAGAGGGGGTTCTCCATGAAAAGGAAATGGCACACTTCTCAGCAAGAGTTATAAAATTGTACAAAATGTCATTTTGCTGTAACTTGAGTCTGTATTGACAGCTGTGATCCATCTAGATCAAACTGACTTCATTCAGATTTGGAATGTCTTTGGTAATTGGTTTCTGATTTAGGACCTTCCCCACCTGAAAGATGGGAATATTTAATTACTCATCCTCCTTTCTGTTTATTAGGCATTTCACAAGATAGGTATTTGCCAGATCGTGTATCTGAGGAGTGTTTTACTCTAGTCTCACCTTTTCAATTCCTCCAAGCGTATATGGTTGGAAGAGTACTGTGTTGGTCAACATGATCCTGATCATACTAGTCAATTTTAATCACAGAATTTATCAGGGCTATAAATTCAGATTCTCTACCTGAGACCTTTCATTGTCAGAGACAGTAGAGATGGTTTTAAGAAAGTTTTAGTACTTTAGTGTTCTGTCTAGGACTCTAAAATGTAGGAGAACTGACAGTTTTAGAATGTGATTCATCTGATAAAATATGGGTGTCTAATCTAGGATGAAATCAACTGCTCTCTAAAAGTTGCTCCTTCTCTTCCCATTGACAACAAAAAGAACTGACGGTGACTAGTTCAGATGTAGATATTTGTCTTGTAAACATCCACATTCAGCCAAATGAATTCACAGTAGTGGAGACTGTCTACATTTGAGAAAGTGATTTAGTTTTTGTACTGTCAAATGCCATTTGACTCCCCCAGGCACGTGAAATCAGTAGGCATTTCCACTTTGGAGTGCTACAGCTCTTGGATTATTTCTGTATTAAAATAATTCATAAATTGTAGCAGAAATTCCAGGAGTAAGGATGGGAAACCCATGACTTCCTTTGCCAAAAACAATTGTTAATTGTGAGGAATGGAACCAGTCACCTTCCTGCTCTATGCCTTTCCATCTCCATGAATCTTGCATTTATTTCAGCACTGACTCATCTCTTCCTGACTACAATACGGTCCAGCTTCAATGTGATGGTCAGAGAACTTTAAAACAGCAGCAAGCTTAAAATAAACAAAAAGAAATACTTCTTCACCCAACACATAATTAAACTGTCAGATTTATTACCACAGAATGCTGTGGACACCAAAAATATAAATGAGTTCAAAACCATAAAATTTTTTAAAAATATTTAAAGGGGTTCAAGAAAAGATTAGACACATTCACGGAAGAAAAGTTCATTAAAGGCTATTAGACATAGTGATGTGGACATTATGTTGATGATGTGGACAAGCTGCAGCTAAGAAATCCCAGAGCTGTAGTTTGTTAAAAGTTGGGAGAGCTATCAATTACACTTGCCTTTTTTTTTTTTTACTTTATTTTTGCTCTGGCCATTGTTTCTACTCCATTTCTCAGGAGATTCTTTCACCTGAGAATATTGTCAAACTCAAAGTCTTCCCCAAATGAGGGTGACACGAAAGTGAGATCCATGTAAATACAGATGAATAAATGGGAAGAAAAAGAAAAAGAGATCAAGATGAGGTCAGAGATTCAAAAACCATCCGGGACTCGAATCAGAGCACTCTGATAGTTCAAATGCTATTGAAAGGCATTTAAAGGACAATGCAATCGTCAGGCACAGCCAACACAGGTTCACAAAGGGAAAGTCCTGTCTAAGTAGTTTGATATCCTTCTATGATAAGGTCACCCGCCTAGTGGATGATGGGATGGGAAGGAGGTGGATGTAGTTTTTCTGGATTTTAGTATGACTTTTGACAGTAGCCTTCTGAACAAGTTGTCTAACTGTGAGATGAAGGGGTAAATGGTGTGCTGGGTGAAGAACTGTGTGAACGGCAGGGCTCAAAGGGTTGTAGTGAATGGGGCTACATCTGGCTGGAGACCAGCGGTGTTCCTCAGGGCTCAATTCTAGGGCCAGTTCTGTTCAATATATTTATCAGTGATTTGCATGCAGGAGTGGAATGCATCCTTAGTAAGTTTACTGATGATATTAAACTGGGAAGTGCTGTTGGCTCTCTTGAGGGACAAGAGGCCTTGCAGAGGGATCTAGATAGATTGGAGCATTGGACAATCGTCAATGGCATATAAATATAACAAGAACAAACGCTGGACTCTGCACCTGGGATGGAGTAACACTGGGCACAAGTATAAATTGGGAAAGAAGTTGCTGGAAAGCATCCCTACAGAAAGGGATCTGGGGGTGCTGGTTGACAGCAGGCTCAATATGAGTCAGCAGTGTGCTCTGGCAGCCAAAAGGGGAAACTGCATCCTGGGGTGCATTAAACACAACATGACTAGCTGGTCAAAAGAGGTAATTATCCTGCTGTATTTAGCATTGAGTACTTGTGTAGTGTGCAGTTCTGGGTCCCACAATTTAAAAAGGATGTTGAGGTCCTTGAATGCATCCAGAGAAGGGCAACAAAGCTGGTGAAAGGGCTGGAAGGCATGTCCTATGAGGACTGGCTAAGGACTTTGGGTTTGTCTAGTTTGGAGAAAAGGAGACTGAGTGGTGACCTCATTGCTCTCTAGAGCTTCCTGAGGAGGGGAAGTGGAGAGGGAGGTGCTGAGCTCTTCTCCCTGGTATCCATTGATAGGATGCATAGGAATGGTTCAAAGCTGTGCCAGAGGAGACTCAGACTTGACATTAGGAAACATTTATTTACCGAGAGGGTGGTCAAACACTGGAACAGGCTTCCTAGAGAGGTGGTCGATGCCCCATGCCTGTCAGTGTTTAAGAGGCATTTGGACAATGCCCTTAACAACACGCTTTAACTTTTGGTAAGCCCTGAAGTGGTCAGGCAGTTGCACTAGATGATCATTGTAGGTCCCCTCCAATTGGAACTAAACTGTTCTATTCTATTCTATTCTATTCTATATGATTCCACAGAAATGTGCAAGGTGCCATAAATGGTCTGCTTGGGGGCATGAAAATATCTTTTCCAGGAAATGGACCTCAAAGTTCTGTTCTGTCCTCTGCTGCTTTTGATGGCCAGTTTGGCCACAGTCAAAAGGAGACTAATGAGAAAGTCTCTTAACTTTGTGAGGTCTCAGATCAGAATTGTACAAGCAAAAAGATAAAAAGAAAAGCAGCAGAATCTGGAGGAGCCAGAGAAAAGCCTGGGACCTGATATACTCAGCATGTATGTGCAACAAGATTTCCCTTATGGCCTAGAAGTCATATATGCAGATGACCTCTTCAGATGCATGTGTGCCCAGAATTTTGTGAAAAAGCCTCCAGATTCTCTTGTGATAAAGGCTGATTTTATTAGTATCACCACCACTTTTCAGTAATGCCTGGATGGGATGGACAGAGTATATGGAGCAGTGCTGCTTACTGGCAATTTCTAATTTGTGAGTTGGAAATAGAGATCTTAGATGTTATTTACATGAAGGGGCATCCTGAATGCAACCTGAGGAATTCCTGGGACAAATTTCAAAAGCCGAACACTAGAAAATAGGGGAAAGAAGAGGAAAAGGACTGTTCTTCCCTGGGCTTTGAGGTACGAGTCTCATAGGAAACAATGCTCTTCATAAACTTTAATGTAAACCTCTTGGATGCATACCGAAGTGCTTATGGTCATATCAGAGATCTTGGAAGTAGGAGAAGCAAGTATGGACCAACATATTTCAGGCTAGGTTACCTGTACTGTACATAAATCTCTGCAGGACCTGAGGGTTGTGACCTAACTGCTATAGTAAAACAGGCTCTTCCTCTTCCAGTCAGTAACCAAGTCCACCAGCAAACTACTATTCTGAAGATTTACAGAATTTTTGCTCTACCGTTTGGGTGGCCTTGGAAAATGCTTTCTTGTTTTGTCCTTAAGTTTAGTCCACCTGACTGAAAGAGAAGGATGAATGACAGAAAGCTAGATACCAAGAGTGGTGGGTCTGTACCACAAGCACATGGTACATTGGGCAAAACATAGAAACAGGGATCTGTCTTGTCACCTGTTTAGAGATGTTATACCAAGGATCTAGACATAAGAATTGGGAGAAGCTTAAAATGGGAAGGACGATTCTGAAAAAAAATGGATACAGGTGCCTATCATCTAGGTGGGATATGAAAAGAAGGTGTTTGAGTAGTAGCAGCAGACTTCCAGAGGACTTTTTGTCTAATATAAGGGAAGGACAATGTAATTTTATGTTGTCATAGTTCTGTTATTCCAAACTGAATTTTGTGACCTAATCCTAAAACTAAAATGATTAGGTTGGTCTGAGTGGTGTACTCATCCAGTATGTTTTGTCTGTCTTAGTTTGCTGCTCTCTAATTTTTGCTGACCGTTACCATGACAAAGATAAAAATTGGCAAAGCTGGAAAGTGTCTATTAACTTAATTTATGTGGTACTGTAAAAATTTCTTATAGATGCCTAGTTTGCCACCTTCACAGAAAAGCATAGCAGTGCTATTGGCAAGAGGCTTTGCATTTTTTTATATTATGTGAAAAATGTTCCCCTCTCTAAGTATTGGAGGGCTTAATAGTGTAAGTGCTGCCAAATGCTACTGGAGAAGGAACTAGAGCAAATATAATTTTCCACAAGGGTAATGAGACCTGATTAACAAAGTTGCAAAGCTGCCACTAGTAAGCCAAGAGAAAAAATTCTAGAGAAATTGATTTAGTGCCGGTGTTCCTACCTGCTGTTGACTGGGTTAGACTATGGTCTTGTCATTGACTTCTGTGCCATAATTTAATTATAGAAGTTCATTCTTTCTGGATAGTGCCATCCTTGGAGCAACATACTAATACATCATCGGCTGTTGATGATCACTAATGATTAATCAAACTAATATATCATTAGCTGTGTCACACAGGTGGCTTTGCAGATTAATTTAATCAGAGCAATGACCTGTGATGATGATGCATTACTCAAAGGATAATTTTGATAAGAATGGGTCTTACATCATTTTACATTCAAATGTTATTTAATTTATCTAAAGCTTAATTAGTATACCTTCAAATAATACAACTAACTGACCAAAGCAATTGTGTTCCTGGAAAATCTGGACAAACATGTAATATATTGGGGCTAGACTATATTGTTAAGATGAAAAATGGTCTCAAACCACAGGGAGCTATAACTATGAAAGTGAAATGCAAGGTTTCTTACAGGTATTGCATCATTGAAGAAAAAGTGTCAGAACTATGCAAAAATAGTACAAAAGTATTAAATCAAACTTGACTTTCATTAACTGAAAATACAAAAGAAGGCAAAACCCTGTAATATATTAAAAAAATGCAGTAAAATAGAATAAGTACCATTAAAATTTCCTTTAAATTTTGTAACTCAAATAGCTGTGATTGCTTGAGGAAATTCCAGAAGAGTAGAGAAAACTACTTGCTTTCTTAAAGCTTTTCCTCATGCTTCCTATATGTCTTATGGAAGAATGGAATTTTAATTTTTGGAGAAACATATAATTTTATGGCTTCATTTTCTATTAGCTTCTTTTTCCATGCATCCATTCTTTGATCTTCATCAAGAAGGATTCATTGACGTTCATCTCCCCAGTAAAAATACATCTTTTCCACACAGGTGTTAGTTTTTCTGAACTCCATTATCACGGTACAAAGCATCCATGGTACCTCCATATCGTAAATGTTGTGTGCAGTTCTGGTCATCCTCTCTTCAAAGAGAAAACTAGAAAAAGGAGAGCAAAAGAAAGCCAGCTTTATGATAACTTCTGTATGGGGAGAAACTTAAGAGGCTGGGATTTAGAACACAGTATTTATAAAGAAATAGACATCTAGAAAGGAAGAAATGTTTGAAAAGCTGCACCAGAAATAAAATTGTCTAATATTTTTCCCCAAAGAAGAAGAGAAGACATGCAACAAAATTCTCTAGCATTATGTTTAAAACAAAGAGAAAGAAGTATACTTTTCCTTACAGCACAGTTGAGTCATGGAACTGAACACCACAGAATGCTGTGGAGACACAACCACAAATGGGTTTAAAAAGGACCTAAAAAAATTGAAACTGAATTCAGCTTTTGGCCCAGGAAGTCTCTAATCTACTATTTTTTTTGAAAACAAGAATTTATTCTATCCATACTTAACTTCTGCCCTTAAGTATCTGCTACATTAATGCTGCTCAACAGAGGTTACTGGACTTTTGATCAGACCTAGTAGTGATATTCTTAAATAGCATAAGGTTTCTAAGTGATCAGCCTTTGCCTTATACTGGCACTTCAGGAATCAGCCAACAAGTGCCTGGGATCAAGTCTGACAACAGTTAGATTCTGTTTTATCTAGTCCCATTAATAAATATCAGGACACAAATTGTCAGGAGTTGATCTCAGCTTTTGTCTATGCTTTGTCATTAATCCTACATTATTTTATTGGCATGATTTACGTGGTGCATTATGGTATGCTTGCTGTAGTAACCATTTACATTGCTTTCATGAACACCCAAGAGCTGAATTCAGTGTTATTGAAAATAGATTGAATAATTGGCTTTAGACTGAGAAAGTAAGAACATCATATGTGGGTTAACGATTTCTCTGTAACAGAAAGACCTTTGTGAGGAATTTTTCTTTTAGGTAAATAGCTATCAGTATTTTTTAAAATTCATTAAGTATGTGTAAATTCAACAGAAATCAGAGATGATATGCAAAACTTTATTTTCTCTAAAAGCTTCCTACAGAAGAAAAAAAGTTATACTACAGTAACAGAAAATGACTGAAAAAATGACATAATGGGATTCCTTTTCTCACCTTTCAGTGGCTGAAGATTCAACTTAGTCACTTCTCAAACAAGAAACTGTCTTTTCTGCTACTGCCAGCTCTTGTGATCTGACACAGAATGTACTTTCTTCCACAGAGAAGGGTCAGAGTGTCACTAGTACAACCCCATGTTCAGATTATGACCTGAATGACATGAATTCAGCTATTCTTATTTTTCCAGTGTCATTCCTGAAGTGTCTGTTTGGTCCTAAAAAAAGTTAAGGTCACTTCCCTCTGCTCTTCCCCCTCCCTTACTAAACTCAGTATCTAGGCCGAGTTATGTGAGTTTACAAATGAATATATGGAAGAAATAGCTCTCTGAAATGAAGATGTCATTTACAGTAACTCTGTTTCAGGGAGAATTAAACCTGAAAAAAAGAAATACTGCAGAAGGAGCTGCATAGTTGGGGGGATAAAAATTTAATAGTTTGGTTTTGGTTTTTGGTTTTTGGTTTTTTTTTTCAGACAATTTCATACAGTTATTCTGTTATCTTGTACTGCTATATATAAGAATAACTTAGTGGGTGAAATTTTCTGTATACAAATCAGATTATCTTTCAGTAGTGAGATATGTAATCATTTTCTGCTATAGTGTTATTCCAATATTGCTTTAGATTCATTAATTCTAATATTAAGGAAGAAGATCATGGCTCTATCTCAGAGAAGACATTTATTTCCAAATGTAATATTGTGAGAGAATGAAATGGGGAATAAAATACATATGATATTTAAACATCTAAATTAGTCTTTCTGTAAAAGTTCCGGTCCTCTGGTAAAGTCAGAGTTTGAAACAACTTGTATATAACCCAGAAATCAGTTAAAAGTCTTAATATATGATAACTGATGCCATTAATGATAATATATAACAGGAAAAAAATTGAATTGTGATCACTGATAGTAAAAATTTAAAAAGTCTGATTTTTTTTAGCATCAGCTGACATATAATCGAAGAAAAATAAATAGAATTTACATCTGATGCATAAGAATGCACTGATAAAGAAGCTGTAGCAGCACAGAAAGAAACACACATCACTGGCCTCATCTCACCTGTGTCTCCTGAAGTTTAACCTAATTGTGCCTCATTAGTCTAACCTAATTATGTATGTTTCTTCTGCAATGAATGACAAGTATTCATTCCAGGAAGCCATTACTCCTGCCTTAAGACAAGTAATATAATTCATTCTTTGAAGACTGGAATATCTGTTAATATGGAAAGAACTAGGCTACCAGTCTAGACAAGTAAACTAGTTTTTTCCATGGCTAAAATTAGGTAAAACAGATCACTCTGCTGGGGTGGTAATCTGTTCCACATTGTTGATAACTAACTTTAGGGGTCTAAAGGCAGGTGTCTATATAGGAGCTAAATGCCAAAACCCAGGAGATCCTGTCAATATAGGAAATACAACTGAGAGAGAGGACATCTGGATAAACACAGATGCCTCTTTTTGGAGTGCACTGAGTAGCTCTTAAGAATTCCAGTAGGTTCATTAATCAGAGGCTCCCTTTCAAGCCCAAAAATGGGAGCTTAGAGCTCTAGGTTACATGCAAACACCTGTACATTGACATCTATTTTAAGCTGTCTGCAATCTGAGTTAAATCTTACTCGTGGAGCCAGTTCAGTTGCTGAAATGCAGGCATCTACTGCCATTGGAGACATCACAAGATGTCCAAACCATCCACATTCGTCTATCATATACAGAGCAGGACCTAAAGGAGGTCCTTGTCATTCTGGAGCAACAGCTGGGTGTTAAGTGAGGATGAAAGATCATTTCATGTCAAAAGAAACAGTACAAATGATGAGAAAGATGACACATCACCTGTTTCTGATTTTTTAATGTGAGATATCTTAGAGACGCAAGACCTGTTTTTATGAAGCCTAACTAAAGCATGCTAACTTTGACTATAAAGTAAACTGCAGACTGACATCTGAAAAATGTGAAACCAAACAATTTTAATCATGTATTTACCTCCCCCTTATTCAAATACATCTCTCTTTCCTGCTGACTCTGTGCATTCTGAGTGAAAAATATAAATACAAAATGAACTGCATGAAAATGAAATTCAGTTCTTGCTGGAGATTTGATAGCCTAAAAAAGTAGAAAATTCTGATATTAAATTAAGCCTTGCTGAGTCTTGAGAACAGTTTTCCAAACATTTTCAACTGGAATGTATTGGTATGATTATAGGTCAGGAAAAGTCTTCCTGACTGGAGATTAGTAACCAGCTCTAGTATATGATTTTAGCTAAACTAAATAAAATAAAAAGGGGTATTGCAGAGCAATTTGGAATAATCTCAAGGAGCATTACCCATGAGATAAAACTACATGTTTTAAAAAAATTAACAGGTACTGTTAATTACAGTTACATTAACATGTATCAAAGTTCCTTTTATGTTGAGGAACTGACTTCTTTGGAATAAAAGCAAAATTAGCTTCTTTGTCCCTTTCTTCCCTTCATTTTGTAGAAGGTTTTATATTTTTATCTGTAATTACTGCATAAGATTAGAAAAAGCCTTCATGCCTGAAAGCAAATTTTATTGAGACTCAGGAGACACTTTTTGGGTAGCTCCTTTCCATCCTGTAGCATATGCTCAAAGATTTTCTGATTAATCTAATATCCTGTTTGACATAGGAAACAAACAATGGTTGAAAATATATTTATAAAAGAGTTACCACTACAATATACCTCAAAGTCAATAAAAGGCACAAAATAAGGTTAGGCATTTACCTGCTTGCTTTATCAGGAAGATCAAAATCTATTTAAACCTCTTTCCAAGGTAGATGGTTCTCCTTGCAGAAAGACTTGGGAGGTTACAGAGAAGAAAAAAGTCTGGGACTCTCAGTGAATTTGATCAAGAAGAGCTCTGTCTACCATTCACAACTGATAAATAACATATATTCCATGTAATTCTTAGAGGATACATTTTTCATTAGAGCCACCACTGACGGTCCCATCCTCCCTTCTGATTTTCTTGCACCTTGGCTCCAAAGTATTCTGTGCTCTTTTTGAGTTAAGAAGGGTTTCCATAGCATTGACACAGTCAGAATGAAAGCAGATTTTTTGCAAGCTGTAATAAAGGTCTAAAATACACTCCTCTGCCTTCCCATGGCTTGCATTTGATGCTCTACGTTCCCAAACAAGCAATTCAGAACTATTTTAAGCAATATGTAGAAATGGGAAGTTAAACCTCTTTTGCTGGGTATTGCCAAGGGTGCACCTCTTCAAAAGTATCTAATAGAAAGCAGTTTGATTCTGAATATTTTAACATGTCACCGTGGTATATGAGCATCATAACCTAGCAATGCACCGTCTCCTTCGTCTTTAAGAATACTGAGAGGAATGAAATCATCTGTGGTAGGAGGTCATCAGCAGAATCCTGCCAAATATTAGACATCTACAGTGCAGACACCTATATCTGAACAAGGGGTCTAGAATTCCCTTAAAGGAAGAGACACTTGCAGAACAGAGTAAATTTCATCCTAACATACTCTTAAAAACTGATTAAATAAAAAAAGTTGTCCCTTTTTTTTAGGTGAGTGTCTAGCAGCACACTAACATACCTATCTAAGTCTTAGTGTGCTGGTATAGTTTGTGCACAGTACTTTCCCATCCCATGCAAGGCACATTGCTTCAATTTTTAGTTTATTTTTAAAAAACAGAAATTCTTGTAGCTATGACCAGCCCTGAATATGGTATTCACATCTTGGTGGTGTTCTGATTATAGAATGTAGCTCTGAATAGACTTCTATCCTAATTAAATGGTGTTAACAGAAGTCCTTGAGGAACATCCTACAACAGAAGACTCCATAGGGTTAAAGTGACTAAATTAAACAACACTCTCATTAAATTTTAATGAGAAGGATTGTCTCATTTGTGGATGTAAAACTTATAGTAACTGTTTGGTCACTTGAAACAAATAATCCTTCAACATAGAAATGTTGTTCATTGAAGGGGGTTAGCTGCTTAGCGTAGCCCAACATGAAATACTCAACAGTTGGAGAATTTTGCTTATGCTAGAGCTAGGCTATGTGGGAACCTACTGTAACTGTGATAATGTTGATTTTTTCCTAATATTGACTAAAAAGGTGATTAAGGATATTTTCAGCAAAGGGAAATGAAAAGAGCACAGACATTAGATTCTTCATAAATCAAGATTAATCATGCAATGCATTTCAATTAAAAATACAACAAATTTTCAGAGTTTTAAGCTTCACTGCTCAGGATGGGGGTACATAAGTTCCTAAGGGGGCTATTTTTGTTTGTTTCTTTTTGAATTAATTACATATCAGGCACTGTGCTTTGGAATAGATTTCTAATGTGATTGCATTTTTTTTCTTAATGCTTACTAAATTGATCAATGGAAAGACCATAGAGTTATATTTTAATTTTCCTGTCTGATTATTTGTTTTAATGGCAAAACATTATTCAGATAGAGTTAGAAGTACTAGGTGTTACTGAAATGACTGTGGTCTTATATTTTTGGAGATACCTGACACTTAGCTTTTATATCTGCTATGACTGCATCAGTAATGCACACAGGAATCAATTGTTAACTGTCAAGAACACAATGTATTTCTAATCATATTCCATCAATGACATGTGTTTTACATTGTTAATCATTTTGGCTGAAAAAACAGAGGCTCAGAACGGAATCTAAAAAGCCCTTTCTTCCAGTTTCTTTGCATTATTCATAAATGCAGTACCTTGTCAGCACTTAGAGTGTAATCAAAACATAAATGATGTACGAATATTTTGTGTTCAAACTGCATGTAGGATGTTCCTAAGTTACACAATACATTGCATTGTCTTTTTTATAGACAGTATAAAATTTTAACTGTGTGTGTCGTAAGTTCTGTAAAAGCAAGACTGTCTACTGTTTCCTTTGTGTTCTCTGATTCAAAAGGATAAGTTGAAATTAAAGAAAAAAAAACACAAAAACCCACAAAAAAATCAACAAACAGTTTTTATCCCTTACCATTGTATCTCATTCACACTCATTATGCTGTTGCATGGTAAAACTTGATATCATTTTCAAACTAACTCTCTTGAGCACTGTTTTGAGTGTTTCAGAGATAAATAACATCATGAATAAATACAAAAATGCCATGACAGCTTTTTTTTTGTGCAGTGAAGAAAAGGATTATGAAACACGACTTCTGGTTTCTAACAGCTTGGAGTCTCTGACTATGTGTTGAAAGCTGAAGAAAAAAGAAGTCTAGATTCTGGAGAAATTGTGAAGTAGCGAAGGTAAAACAAAATTTAACATACCATAATGCTACAAAAAGAAAAAGAAGAAAAAAGGGGATGCAATGATTTACAATTGAAAATGTGGGAAGATAAGTTTAAAGTATTTTTATTTTCCCCTTTGATGGACAGATTACAGAAAAATATTCCTCCTATAATATTAGGTGTCTTTCTTCTTACCTCCCAAGTTTTCAGCAGCAACATATAACTAACACTTTACTTTCAGTATTTTCTTTAATTTTGTTTGGGACACTAGAGTGCAACAAAATAAAATGTAACTAGGAAACTTAGAAACACCTTCAACTTTAACTGAAGCTATAGCAGAATAATGTTCCTTGGAAGAAATTTGCCCCTATGCATAAATTCAACAGAATGCACAAATTTTGCTGAATAGTTGGCTTCATTGGATTATGAGAATTAATTGGAATACTGGCTTTGTGATGGCTTTTTGTGCTGGACTAAATATCATGCTTTTCTGTACCTTTCCAGGCAAAAAACTGAATCTGCTTTCAGTTATGAAGTTTCATAACTTGTAATGTCCACAGTCCAAAATATTTTAAAATTAAAATGCCCATTAAATGTACCCTTGTTTCTTTTCCTTCTTTACATTGAAGCATTTTGGCAAAACAACTGATCATAAGATGATTTTGGTGAGAAGTGTACTTTATTTTGCAGGATAGATACTCAAATTTAAATCAATTCCCTATTCCAAGCAACTGGAATATCCTGCAAACCAATATTCAAAGTGTAAGGTAACGTCTTTCCAAAATCACAACTTTTTCATGGTAATCAAACACACATATGTATATGAAATCTAAACTTGGCTTTGTTAGTAATATTTTCTTTAGTATTAATTTGTCATTATTTTAGCCCACATGGGACTAAATACTGTACAAACACAGAACTAAAGGGTGCTTCATTGTTTTACAAGTTCTTCATCAAAATCCAAGACGAATTTTATCACCTGGTTTCACATAGAAAAGTTAATTTGAGGCACTGTATTAAGTCAGCATGTGGTATTGTCAAACCAGCAGCTTAACTGTTGTTGAGACTTTTTACAGCAGATCGGGGAATAATAAAGAGATATTTTTCAGAATTATTCAGGGAGCACCTCTCAAATATGAGATAATGTTTTTTGAAAAATTTAATAGTAAGTAATTGAGACTGATCAGTTGGAGACTGGAGTAGAGGTAATAACAACGAATAAGAGCAAATACAGAGGGTAAGGTAAGGCATTGAGAGGCTAAGGACCTTGATTTAAGCATGAAGAAATAGAGGGAACAGGGAGTTTCAAAGGGTTGAGTGATACAGCCAAGGATATAGACTATAAACAAAGTTTTTGCATAGTGTTCTGATTTTCAGTGAACAGGGACAGAAAAGAGATGTTCTACTAGTCAATTAATACAATATTCTGTTTAAATGTTTTGCTTGTAGGAAAAGTCTTATCTAAGAAACATTATACAATCTAGAATTGAGACCTCCTACTTTCACAGAATTATAGAATTACAGAATGGTTTGGGTTGGAAGGGACTTTTGAAGATCATCTAGACCAACCCCTCTGCCATGGGGCTGGACTTTTAGTTTAAAACCATTGCCCTTTGTCCTGTCACTACAGGATTTGGTAGAAAGTCTCTCTCCATCTTTCTATAGGCCCCCTTAATATATAGAAAGGCTGCAATAAGGTCTCTCCAGTGACTTCTCATTTCCAGGCTGAACAACCACAACTCAGCCTTTCTTCATAAGAGAGGTGTTCCTGCTCTCATTTTGTGGCCCTGTTCTAGACCCGCTCTAACAGGTCCATGTCTTTCCTGTGTTGGGGACCCCAGAGCTGCTTTCAGTACTCCAAGTGGGGTCTCACAAGTGGAGTAGAGGGGCAGAATCACCTCCCTCAACCTGCTGGCCATGCTTCTGTTTATGCAGCCCAGAATATGATTGGCTTTCTGGGCCACAACTGCATGTTGCCAACTCATGTCTAATTTTTCATCCACCAGTATCACCAAGTCTTTCTCAACAAGGCTGCTCTCAATCCATTCATCCCCCAGCCTGTATTGATACTGGGGACTGCCCCAATCCACGTGCAGGACCTTGCACTTGGCCTCGTTGAACCTCATGAGATTCACATGGGCCCACTCCTCAAGCTTGTCCAGGTTCTGCTGGATGGCATCCCATCCCTCAGGCATGTCAACTGCACCACTCAGCTTGGTGTCATCTGCAGACTTGTTGTTATTTTCTAATAGTCCCACTACTTATGTCATTGATGAAGATATTAAATAGCATTGGTCCTAGTATGGACCCTTGAAAGACACCACTTGTTACTGGTTTCCACTTGGACATTGAGCAATTGACCGTAACTCTTTGGATGCAGCTATCCAGCCAGTTCCTTATTGATCTAACAGTCCATCTGTCAAACCCATGTCTCTCCAATGTACCAGCAAGAATATTGTGGGGGACTGTATCAAAGACCTTAGAGAAATCTAGGTAGATGACAGCCATAGCTCTTCCCTTGTCCACTGATGCAGTCACTCCATCATAGAAGGTCACTAGATTAGTCAGGCATGATTTTCCCTTGGTGAAGCCATGTTGACTGTCTCTAATTACCTCCCTGTCTTCCATATGTTTTGACCTGTCTTCCAGGAGGATCTGCTCCATGATCTTATTGGGCATGGAGGTGAAGTGAGTGATGGCTGAAAGCCTTACTTCACGGAGGTGAGATGAGTGCTGGAGTAGTTTATGAAAGTGCTCCAACTACTGTAATAGCAAAAGGCTAGTTGGCATCATGGTCACTGCCACATTTTACAGAAAAGAAGCCAGCTCTACCTCATCAGGTGTCCGACTGCAGAGAAAGGCTAGACAGACCGGCTCCCGAGAAGACATAGGTGCCTCGCTTCTACCATTTCTCTGCTTAGCCAGTGAGAATGATAGTCATCTAAGATAGTAACTCCAAGTAATAAGAACTTGTGATTGACTTTCTAAGATCTTGTATTAGGAGACTTCAATCATTGCACTAAGGCTAGTTGCCCAACATCTGTGCTTAACTGAGGTGTCCAGTTTGTGGATTTCAGCCAAAATTCCAAACACAGTCAATATACCTAATGGAGTCACTTTTCAATACCACATAATGAGCTTCACAATGCTCTCTACATACCCCTGGAGTATCCTAGCCGTTCATGAAAGTCTGGGAAATAGGACACAGGAACTATGGAAAAGCCACATCTCTCTAGGCTAGCACATGGTAGTCAGGCAAGATATGTCAAGGCATCTCACATATTATTAGGCACATATGTCTTTATAACTGAATTGAGTACTATTTCTTTTAAATATTTTAGCCATCCTATAGCCATGCTGATCATATGCACGTGTTCTTTTTTTTTTTAATTTCCTCTGTCTGCCATTGCTTGACCCTATATAATACCAGACATGTTAGTGGGCTGAACCTCCACAGGATACTGACTACAATATTCTGTGGGATCTTGTGATGTCTCTACATGTATTCTGCTCAACAGAAATGTTGCAGTACAACGTCCCTGGCACCCTTCCTTGAAGTGGAAGTCAGACTGTGATTTTGCCATGTCTGTTTGCACTGTGTGGTATATACCCACATATGTATTTACAAACTTACATATACATGTACTAAAGCTGGATAAAATCTACAATTTTCAGAAAATTAATATCAACAATTCTATTTTTTAAAGAATTGTGAAAAATATTTGAAAAATCTTGCCTGGGTTATGAATATTCAGTCATAAAAATTATGTATTAAACCTTCTGTACTATTAATGACTAATTGCTAAAGGCAGAATAGGAAATTTAAGCTAAGACTGCAGGATCAATGTTTTTCTAAGTGAAACAGATGAGACCTAGAGCTTCCATCTAATAAACTTAAGTTAAAAATCGGAGTAAAATAAAGCCTGGAATAAACAATGCCTGTCTAAAGAAAATAACTTTCAAATGGTATTTAAAAGTGGATCTAAAATAGGTGAGTTATTTAAAATGAGAAAATGCTGGATCTAAAACACATTGTAAGGAGTTTTAAATATATATAAAATACGAATACATTTAATTATATGCAATTAAAATATATTTCAACCCCCAAGCAACATTTGTTTTAAAAGACTACTTACAGAGAAATAAAAAATGATAATGAATTCTAAAGACTCCAGTGGCATAATTTAAAAAAAAAACATATTGAATTTATTAAATTTGACATGGCAGATGAACATAATTAAGTAGGAAAATGCTTATTTTGATTTGAGACCTTCTTTCAGAAGCCATGTATCACTGGTGTAGGGCAATTTTCTCTTTAGCATGTTTACAGGAAAAGTACAAATACATTTAGTGGCAATGGCATCAATTTCACTTAAAGAGTGTCAACAAAGACATATTTAGCGTTAGCTAATGAAAGTAGGCTAAATGGTATTGTACCTACTCTATTTGTTGGAAATGCATTAAGGAACAACAAAGAAAGATGTACAATATCTACAATAGGTAGAAACAGATTTAAAACAGCCCTGGCCCTAGTGGTACCCATTTTAAGTATCTAAATGAAATATACTAGTATAGTGCATAACTCAGAATTTGTTTCCTGTGTAGAACATAGGAAGAATTTTGAAATCACAATGAATCATAGAATCGTAGAACAGCCCAAGTTGGAAGGGACCTCAAAAGATTATCTGGTCCAACCTTTCATGGGAAAGACAGCCTCAAGGAGATTATCTAGCACCCTGTCCAATTGCATCTTGAAAACCTCCAGTGATAGGCACTCTACCGTGTCCCTGGGAAGGTTGTTTCAGTGACTGATTATTGTAAAAAATTTCTTTCTTATATCAAGATGAAACATCTCCCAGAGCAACTTGTACTCATTGCCCCTTGTCTTCATGTGGCTTCTTGTGAAGAGAGAGGCTCCATCTTCTTTGTAGCTTCCCTTTAAGCACTGGAATACTATGATGAGGTCCCCTTGAGCCTTTTCTTCTCCGGGGAGAAGAGACCTAACTCCTTCAGTCTTTTCTCATAGGGCAGGTTTTCCAGCCCTTTGATTATCTTTGTGGTCTTCCTTTGAAGCCTCTCCAGTCTGTCTGTGTCTGTTTTGAATTGTGGGGACCAGAACTGGACACAGTACTCCAGGTGTGGCCTGACAAGTGCCGAGTAGGGTGGTCACATCCCTAGCTCTGCGAGTGGACATGATAATAAGGCCTCATTTTTTAAGAATGCAAGACTGAGAAGAGATTAGGAGACAAGGTTTTTTGTGCATCTATCTGTTATGTTAAGAGGGGAAGGGAAGAATATAAAAATCAAAGAAACCTGGAAATGTAGAGATTTTATTTTAATAAAATTGTAGGAATTACCTTTTGATTTACTAATATACAGAATCAATGTTATTCTTGTATATTGAACTATTCAACCTTGCTTGCTATGCAAAAAGTTGTCAGTATTACAGTGCACCCTGAAGCAATTTATTTACATCTATGGAGTGACACAAAATACAAATGAAATGTTACATAGTTCAGCAGGATGTGCTGTAATTTTCTTGCTGTGTTTTAGAAACAATGAAAATAAATGTTCATGGCAGGAAATTGCTAACTAGTCATTGTTTGAACTGTGTGTCTGTTCCTTAGAATGATTTGTATTTAATAGAATCAAATAAAACTTTCTCAGTTCAGTAGTTTGCCACCTTGTATTTAATAATTAATGATAACAGTAAAAAAATGCTTATAGTTATATTTCACATCTATACATAGATATGCATCTCTGTAGATTTACACAGACATAGGTACCTGAGACTTCTGAAGTATTCTGTATCAAATATTGGTTTTCTTAAACTTTAAAGGCTTGGGTACTTGTGATCTTTCAGAAAAAAAATAGCTCAAATTAACTTTCAAAGTAAATTAATTAAACCACCCTAAATAATTTTTAAAATATTTTTTATAATGGATTACTTAGGACACTTCATAAATTTAGATAAATTCAATTTCTTTTGATATGAGTTTCATCTGGTTTAAGTAATCCACTTTAAATTCACAGTCTTAGTTTGAACTTATTTTCCTGAGTCTCCAGCCACATCCAAGACTGTAGCCACATCCAAAGGCAATGTCTAGAGTAAACTGAGGATCTCTTTATAGCATGGATGGGGATAACTCTGCTAGTTTTAATCCAATGAACACAGGCAGTGCTCACCTATATTTTCTCCTGCAAAATATGAATAAAGTTGGTAAAAGTGTATAGTCCATTACAATTTTGGTTACAATAGACTCATTTACTAAGAAATTCATAGTTAATGCTATGCTGTTATTGTAAAAGGAGCATTAAGTTCAGTCTCATTAAAATTTTACACAAGAAAAGTATTATATATCCTAAATTTGTTTCATATTAGAATGTAACTGATCAAAATATTTTAAGTATTTCAGGTGCTTAAAATGGTACTCAAAATTTCTACAGATCTCAGATACAATTATCCATAGCAGTCATATTGTGAAAATTTCAAATTTTGCATATCACTAAATCCTACTACAATTTCATCAAAGGTTTAAAAAAAGAACCTCAAGAAAATGCTTATTCAACAAGAAAAAAATCTGGTTTTCCCCAGTTACTTTAGTAAACCCAGTTAACCACTGATGTTGTTTGCATGTTTTTCATTCATGTACAGTACTGAGACTGATTATTTTTTACAAATGTTCCCTAGAGAGGATGCTGTTCTAAGAATAGGTAAAGGAAGTTAAGATGCTTCTGGTAAATCATCTGTGGCCATCTGTTCAGACAGTTTTTGTAGTTTTCCAGATTCTGCAACCTGAGTCCTATTTTCTCAATAATTATTCCTCTATCAAAATCCCCATGCTACTAAATGCCCCAAGCTTTCTTCTTTGCTCTGGTTCCTAGATGTGACACCTACTTTGTGTAAGAGGATTTTGCATTCTGGCCATCTTGCCCCTATAATGAGGGCTTTAACTTTTCTTGATATTCAGCATTATTTAGCTGCCATTGATTATTGTATCTGACCTCTAGCTGCTGGTCCAGAAAGTGCAGCTCTCCTACAACCTGTGTGTCAGATTTTCCAAGTGTCATGGATGCCTTGGATGCTTAGAAAATTTCATATGGCAGTAGATGAATACGTTTGAGCAGCTAAATATATACCCTGGAAAATAAGATTATCCCAACAATTTAGACACAAATTTCAGAATGAGACAGAAACTATATATGCTCATTTATGCTCATATGAGGTCAAAAACTGTATATTCTTATTTCTCTTTATTGACTACAATGGGAGATTAGGGTGGCTACCTGAGATTTAGACATCCAACTTCAGGTACTTAAGATTTCGTATATGAATTCTAATTCCACCTTCAAAATGAATGCTGAACTAATTTAGCTACTCTAAAATTACATTCAAAATAGATATTGAAGTATACCAGGATAATCAGAAAGCAAGATTATTATTCACAAGCTGACATAGTTATTAACCCCAATTTGTCACACTGCTCACATTGTTTATAATGCTTTACATTGTTATAATGTTTGTGTTCTTCAGTATTATGACAAAAACCTGCAGAGGAAAAAAAAAAAAAACAAACCCCCAAAAATGAAGAAAGAAAGGCTCCAGGGAGAGCTAGCATAATATAGGATAATCATCATAAGATCTTTTTGACCCTTCCTAGCCTTTTCTTTCTTGGGTCAACCTAAAAGTTATTTACAGTGGTAACATATCGTACATTTTGGATAGGAGGTATGTTCTGATGTGTAACACATTGCAATCAAATTCTTGAAGCTGGTTTTGCTACCTCTACAAGTGTGTCAGTGCAAAAGAAGAACTTTCCCTGATGAAACAGAGACTTCTGAGGCATCACCGTTTCCTCAGGAAACTGAAGAACTGACAAGAGCATGTTATGTGCCATTTATCTCCTTTATGGTCTATAGGGAGGTCCTTTGAAACCATTCTCTTCATGATGCAGTAGACAAATCTTTAGTCTTCACTGTGTCATACTGCAGGAGGAGAGAGAGAGAAAAGTGGGTGGAAGTAATTTTTTCATATTAGGGCCATCCTGATAATAGAAAAGTTGGGACTTAGGTATCTGGAGCTTTTGTCTCCACCCAATAACAATAACGTATTACTGACTTCAGCTGATCACTTTTAAAGTTTTAGCGGTTTTGCTTGCTTATTTTTTCAGTATAAAACATTTGAATGCCTACTTCAGCAAATTTGTTTCAACCTTTACACTTCTTCCAATTTTTCCTGTTATGACCATGACCACCTTACACCCCATTTGTTTTAACTGACTTTAATTTTTCTGGTAACAGTGGTTTGTCTAGAATCAAGATGATGAAAGATTACAACCACTTTTGCTTTTCTGAGATCAGCTTTGGTTTCATTAGGATTCTACTAGATAAACTAATATAGCGCTGGCTTGATTTTATGCACGTCACCGATCAGATATTGTGGACTTTCAATACTTAAAAGCAGCTTATAAGAAACATGGAGAGAGACTTTTTATGAGAGCCTGTAGTGATAGGACGAGGGGCAACGGTTTTAAACTGAAAAAAGGTAGATTTAAATTAGATATAAAGAAGAAATTCTTTACGAGGAGGGTGGTGAGACACTGGAACAGATTGCCCAGAGAAGTTGTGGATGCCCCATCATTAGAAGTGTTCAAGGTCAGGTTGGACGGGGCTTTGAGCAACCTGGTCCAGTGAAGGATGTCCCTGCCCATGGCAGGGGGATTTCACTAGGTGGTCTTTAAAGGTCCCTTCTAACCAGAATCATTCTATGATTCTATGTTTCTATGATTCTATGAGTCTATGAGTCTATGTTCTAAATGTTTCCTGCCTTAAACATTTCAGAAAGCAATGTCATTCAGATTGTCTCATATGCTTTAATTTGTGTGTGTGTTTGTATGTGGAAGTACATATGTTAATACACAGTTTGATGGACTCAGTGATGAAGTCCTATCTCTGTCTACTCATTTGGATCAAGATTTTTGTTTGCATTTTTAATATTCTTGTAAGACAATTAACGTCAATAATTGTATTTAGGTGAGTAGAACAAGTTGCTCAGTGATATTTTAAACCATAAGACCAAATTCCTCTTTTCATTGAGGAAGGCAAGGAGGGGGGAATTGCCCTGTATGTGAGTGAATAGCAGGAATGCATGGAGCTCTGCCTAGGGACAAGAGTTGAGCCAGCTGAGAGCTTGTGGGCAAGGATTAGAGGGCAGTCTAACACGTTGTTGTGGGTGTCTCCTACAGACCAACTGACCATGAAGAAGAGGTAGATGAGGCCTTCTTCAGATGACCAGAAGAAGCTTCATGTTCACAAGCCCTGGTCGTCATGAAGGACTTCAACAATCCTGATATCTGCTGGAGGGACAACACAACAGGACACAAGCAATCCAGGTTTCTGGGGTACACTGATGACAACTGCCTGACACAGGTGGTCAAGGAGCCAGTAAGGGGAAACATTCTGCTGCACCTCATCTTTACTAACAAGGAAGCGCTGGTCAGAGATGAGAAGGTTGGAAGCAGCCTTGGCTGTAGTTACCATGAGATGGTGTTCATAATCCTGAGAGGAGGGAGCAAGGCAAACAGCAGGATCTCAGTCCTGGATGATGTCATGAGAGCAGACTTTGGCCTGTTCAGGGATCTGTTTGGAAGAATCCCAAGGGATATGGTCCTGGAAAAATGAGGGGTAGAGGACAGATGGTTGATTTTCATGGATCAAGAACAATTCATCCTGATGAGAAGGAACTCAAGCAAGAACAGCAGGACATCTGGATGGGTGAACAAGGAGATTCTGACTAAGCTTAAACATAAAAAGAAAACATACAAGAAATAAATTCAGGAACAGGTGACCAGGGAGAAAAATAGAAACACTGTCTGAGCATGCAGCAATGCTGCTGAAACACAGAAAATACTTTTTTTCTGTAAGGGTAGTCAAACACTGGAACAGGTTGCTCAGAGAAGTTGTGGAGTCTCCATCCTTGGAGACATTCAAAACCTAACTGGACATGGCCCTGGGCAACCTCCTCTAGCTGACCCTGCTAGATCTTCAGCAATAACTTCCAGCCTTCATCATTCTGTGATTCTGTGACACTATTATTGTACATGTATTTAGCTTTTCTTGACCCAGGTGGCATTAGACTCTTCATGCAGAAAAACTGGAAAATGCAGGCAATAAGCCACAACTCTCTTTTTATAGTCACATTTTTAACCATATACTGCTATACTTCCACTCTTCTCTGAAAATATATACTAGTATTTTATTCAGAATTAAGTTAATATAGAAAAATGAGAGAGGAATGAAAATAAGAAAATGTGAATATGAGCTATCAGATTTCCTGCTCAAAAACACAGAACAAGGTCAGCAAAACTGCCAAGGTCTGGTAAGCAGCTAAGTTATTAACAATGACAAATTGCCAACCATATTGCATTTTATTAGATATGTGACACCCTGTAGGAAACTCCTGCTCCACCACATGCAAAATAAAACTGATATAATTGTATTGTTCCCTCTTGTGTTGAAAACCCCCTCTATTCATCTTCAGCCAAATTCCACCCACCATGTAGCACTTTTAACTCCTTTTCTTTTTTACTCCTGACTTGGAAGTCCTCACAGTTTCAAAGTTTTTTGCCACTTCTAGAAATATGTGGCAAAGTTACTGGGATCCTTGGGCAAAATTCTGCATTTCCAGTTTAAATATGATTCTAAATTCAGGTCGCCTAAGTAAATTCATTGAGGCCAGAGACAGAAATATGGAAGTTTTGTCAAAACAAAAAAGGCCAAATGCAATGAGGAAGGGTTGCAGTTTAATCCTGCTTTCCAAAATTGGTCAGAGAGACATCTTCTGGCATGGCACACATTGTGTGTGTCAAATAGAGGGATTACAACTCTGAGAACCAAGGCGTGCTCTTGGTGGTCTAAGTACAAACGGTGCTCACGGAGAGGTATGCAGGTGGTCTAGATGTAGTTTTGTACAGATCTGGCAAGTGCCGAAGACATCTCCTCTCACACAAATGTCAGAAACGCTATGGGATTTGATGAGTTGGTATGCCTCCAGTCTTGTGTACCCTTTTGAACTAGGGCAGTGCTTGATTCTTGTCTGATTGTTATTTAAAACTTTATTATTCAGTGTACCTGGGCACAGCTCTATTTAGTAATGCTGTGCTCATTTACTTCAATGAAGAATCTGTGCAGAATGAGTATATATATTTATTTTGTCAAAGCAACAGAATTCCAAATGCATGTAAGTTGTAAATTTATTGCTCTTTTTTTTTCCTGATAGGATGAAATTTATTATAAATCTGGTACTTTTTTTCTTCCTTTTATATACATATTTTGTGTTTCTAGGTCTATAAAAATAAAGATTTTATACCAAGCAAGAAAAAATATTTTTCTAGTTTGTACATTAAATACTTATGCCTTTGAGCAAATGTATTGATTTCTTCAGAGCTTTCTGTAATTTTTTTTTTTATCTTCTTCCATGTTCAACTCTGTTTCTGGTCAATTTATGATAAAAATAAGCATGTTGAAAAAAAGAAAAAAGTTAAATAATGCTAATTATATTCTTAGTAAAGTTATTCCAGATAACTGAAAGCTTAAACTGGTCTGAAGAGGAGACTAGTATATACTCTCTAAAACTAGTCATAATAAATACTTTACAAGGTATTTCTATCAATAGATACTACTGTCACTAGAAGTGATTTAAATGAAAACTGATTAAAGTATATAATTGAGATCACAGTCTGGGATTTCAGTTTTAACTTTGGTTGTTTTGTTTTTTTTTCCTCCTCGCCCCCACCGTCAATTTTGTGGATTTAATAAATATATTGTAAATATGTATTTATTTCACTACAGGAATAATAAAAGTAACATCAGTGTTAAAGTGTTATTTTCATACAATTTGTTATTTAATATCTGTTTGGGTTCTTTTAATAGAGCTATCCCATGATTATTAACACTCTGTAACACCTTCTTTCAAGTTCAAACCTCTAAATACGGATTGTATTTTGGAAATGGAATTGCAAACTGAGGAGACATTTCATTTATAAAACTGCTGACTGAAACATAACTGTGGCAGTCTGCCTGTAAACCTTTATTATATTACAATATACTGTATTTCTATTAACCTGCAAATGGTCAGAACTGATTTTTTTTTGTCGTGAAGGGATAGAGCTCTCTCTCTTTCTTTTTTTTCCTTAAATTTGTTTTTTTCAGGTCATATTTATTAGGCCAGATCATATTTCTCGAGAAAAATCCAGTAATATTAGCCTACTTGGAATAAGTGGTATTAGATTAGTAATGTTAAAAAAACCCCAGCTTAGTGATTAATATACTGACATACTCATTTTAGCTGCAGATGTAAATTTGTATGGTTGTCATAAGAGCTAGACTTTTTTTGCAGAATGCTGTTGGGGTTTAAGAAATTTGTTGGGGTTTAAGAAATATTGGGGGTGGAGACAGAAGACAGAGGGACAGAGAGAGAGAGAGGAGAAGAAGAAGAGGAGGAGAAGAGGGAGAGACTAGAGACTAGACATTAATGTTCCTGAGCCTTCATCAGCTGGAGGCATGTTCAGGGCTCTGCCTCTGTCACTGGTCATCACTGACAGCTTGGAAACTTGAACATACTTTTAGAACTGCCCGCTGGCTGAGGTTGCATGCTCCAGAAGCTCTCTTGACTTCTAGCTCTTCAAGGAACCAGAATCACTCAGTGTTGCCTCACCATAAGGCTTGACTTGACACTGGCTGTCATATTTCATTATCGCACCATACGGTAGGTAACAGCTATAACAATGAAACTGTGGACCAAAAGGCATAAAAGGATGTTCAGTTGTAAGTAAAGAGGGAAGCGATAAACAAAACCACACAGAGACACACACCTGGTAGGCAAGGGATAATGGAGACAATGCCAAAAATCCGAAGTCTCCAATTATTAATTGATGGCTATTGAGAAACTGCAGGCACAGATTTGGAGGGGGCCAGCTTGGTCTTTGCCGCTGATAAGAGGGGGGAAACTAGAGGAATATGAGGATTTAGGATACCTGAGGGGGGCCTGTGGGACTGTGCAAAGTTTATGAGGGAATGTTTAGGGGAAGGGGATTGGGGAGGAACAAAGGAGGATCAGGCAGAAGTGGTATAAAAGGGGCCACTTGTGTGTAAACCTACGCTGGTCAGTACACTTACCTGACCGAGCCCAGCACCTGATCACCCCAGTCTGTCTCGTCTTCTTATTAAATCCTTTCTTAATAATGTATCTGTGTAATCTCACTCTCTGTTCCATGTGTGTCAGTGCTGCAAGGACTCAGTGCCAGCTCCTGTGGCGACTGGCATGAGGGGACTGGGTGCCCATTGCTGGCATGGGTGTCCACCTGGATGTGGGCATCCCTGGCTTGTGGTATCAGCTACTGCAGCCAGTGGGGCCTTTAACCTCCAGCTACTGGAGCAGGAGCAGTGTGTGTCCCAAAAAACAGCTGCTAGGGAGGGACTGGCATGAGTGAGGGGCTCAGAGCTGCATTGGGACCATGGGTCACAGTCTGTGTGCCGGGTGCCGACTGCTGGGGGCGAGTGTCTGTACCTTCCCCAAACTGGGTGTGCATGGGGTGTGCGTGTGGATTCACTGGCAAACTCCAAGCTGGTCCAGCCAGTGAGTAGGAGGCCCCAGGTTTGGGTAGGGGTATCAGGAGGGTGGAGGGTCAGTACTGGTATTCAGGGGGACCCGCGAGTGTGGGGTGCCTGTGGGGAGCATTTGCAGCAAGCACCCAGCTGGACCAGCCAGCGAGTCAGGGACCCGTGGGGCAGGTAAGGGGGGCTGGGATCTGGGCAGGGGTGCTGGGCACACAGAGGGGCCGTGCCGGTGCTTGGGGGATCCGCAAATGTGCGTGTGCTTGTGAACCTGGAGAGTTGGTGTGTGTGCTGCACCAGTGACCTTCTGCCTCTGCCAGCCCAAGAGGAGGAGGGGACGTGGCTGCCTGTGCCTGTGTCTGGTGTGAGTCCTAAATGTGGGTGCTGCTGGGGGCAGCGCCTTGTCTGTGGCCATCTGTGTAGCCGTGTCAGTGTTCTGCATGCATGTATCTGGGATACACACTCAGTCTATTTCAGTCCCTTTGGCCTTCTTTTTGGGTAGCTCAGCTACCTCTCAGCACAACATAGAGAGCTGTGTGAATCCTACACTTCAGCACATAAGTTTCCCATTTCTGTTTTCTGTGAACTGGGAAATGCCTAATCGAAAATTCAGCTTCTGGAGCTAAACTCCTAAACTGTAGATACCGCAGAACTGGACTCGACTGCTTTACTTTTTGAAGCTGCTGCTACATGTCTAAAGACCAAATTTTTAAAGGCTCATCTCAAAAGGATGTTTTCATCTGAAGGTGAACACAGGTAACCCAGGCTTCTTTCTGTTCCTCACTCATGAATATCTAGATCCATCAGAGTAACCCTGCACTCGCTTGAGCATTACTCAGAGTTGCCAGCTGCCACCCTAGAATGGCCTGGTGTCCCAAAGGCCCTGAGTGACAGTTCTCAGCTCCCTGGGGATGTCTCGGATGCCCTACAGACTCATTAAGGATGAGATGCTTATGAATAAGCAAGTGAAGTGTGACTCTAGCAGGTATGCTGCTTCGGATTGTAGAAACCTAAATATAGGTGAGTACTGACCAAAAATTGTAGTGTAATTACTTGTTAATCCATAGGTGTCTAATTTCATATGAGATGTGCCATGTTGGATGCTCTGCCGGAAGGCTAGCCACCACTTCAGTACAACATAGGTCTCCCAAGGATACTGCAACCACATCTCACAGCCCTGAGTAGATGTCTCATATAACCTAGGGTGTCCAAAAGGGCAGTAACGCTTATTTTTGGCCAACTGCATTGAACTAGACCTATCTAATTTTGGGTGAGAAGGAAAGTTGTACAGGCTTCAGTGACTAGACCTCATTGTGTAAGGATCTTAGATTCTACTACATAAGTGTAGTTATTTAGTGTTAAGTGTATACAGTCTACAGATGAATTCTACCTCTGGGAGCATTTTCAAAGTATCTACACACCTAAAGCTTCCAGAACAGCTGCTGAGTACTTCTGGAAGTTCCATTTGTCATGTAAATACACTTAAATAAAAATGAAATTAAAATTTATTAAAAAACATTCCTGAATGAAAAAAAGGTGGACAGCCCTTATTTTCACTTTTTCTATTTAATTTTAATTTTTTAATTGTAATTTTAGCTAATTGTTATAGAAACAATCCTTACTTAAAAAAAAAAGAAAAGTTCATTATCTGCAACTGCACTTTAGTGCTCATTCTTAAGAAGCTTTTCCATTTCTCTTTCTGAGCTATATCACGTTTCACTTGTTTGCTTTGCTTATCTCAAGTAAAGGATTGGAAACGACATATTACATAAAAATATGTTCAAACACAACAAATGTGATAATGAATACTGAGTCTGTAGGAACCATCAAAGAAACAGTTTTCTGTAGATAAAAATCTTTGTTTGAGTTGAATTTTGGTGCCACCAGCTTTATTAATTTCCAGTTTATAATATTTGTATTGACTACAAAATGATACTGTAGACAATAATAGTTAACTATGCCTTAAATTTAATTGGAAGTTTTTTGGAAAAAAAAGGCCTAAATTCAATTTATTTCAAGCTAAATTATTAATATAAGTTTATTAGATATTCATGTCTTCTTTCCTTTTTAGTTCTTAGAAATACTGCTGTCTGGCAATACTACTGTCCTTTTTTCCTTTTCCTTTTCCTTTTCCTTTTCCTTTTCCTTTTCCTTTTCCTTTTCCTTTTCCTTTTCCTTTTCCTTTTCCTTTTCTTTCCCCTTCGCCTTTCCCTTCCCCTTGCCCTTCTCCTCCTTTTCTCCTTCTCCTTTTCTCCTTCTCTTTTCCCCTTCCCTTTCACTTTTGTCTTCATTTTCCCTTTCCCCTTCCCCTCTTCCTTTTCCTTCTTTATTTTCATTTCCCCTTTGCTTTTTTCCTTTTTCCTTTTCCCCTTTTCCCCTTTTCCCCTTCCCCTCCCTTCCTTCCTTCCTTCCTTCCTTCCTTCCTTCCTTCCTTCCGTCCTTCCTTCCTTCCTCCCTCCCTTCCTTCCTTCCTTCCTTCCTCCCTCCCTCCCTCCCTCTCTTCCTTCTTTTCTTCTTCCGTCCCTTCATACCTTCTTCCCTCAAGCTCTCCTTCCCTCTTTCTGTCTTGTATATATGGCAGATACACACCCATTTTGTTTGTTTGTGGAGGGCTACTCCATGCAAACATGAACACTATTATTTATTGGCTATATCTTAGCTGCCAAATAAAAAGGACCCGAGTACCTATTACAATCTTGTCTATGTTGCCTTTAGGGAGGAGCCCTGCTGTGAACTCTGCACTGAACTGTGACTTGGCAGTGTCTTCTAGAGAGCTAGTTAGAGTGATCCAATATAGGCTGAGAGAGTAAGATAGCAATTAACCAGTATTAATTAATTGGTGATCCAATACTTGATCTCACTTCCAGACCTTGTTTTTCCTACAGATAGATGTACCCTGTACTACACTAAATTAAACATTGAAGCTTTCTCATGGATCTGTAATAATGTGCTTGGTTTACTCTTGCTTAAACAAAACACCTATTAATGTCCAGTATCATTTCTCCAAACAGAATGAAGTCTCAAAATGACTGAACAATTTAAGTTGATTGCATAATAAATATGAGATTATATCTTAAATGACTTGTGATGTACTCTCTCTCTTTGTCACTTCATTGTGTAAATTGGGGATTAATTCAGCCTTTAGGGAGGAGAGGAATGGTGCACACACAAAGTCTAATATGGAAGATACACAGTCTTGAGGGATAACCCTGGAATGAGCAGCCAAGCTTTCCAGTTTAGATGGTGTCATGGAATCCACCGCAACCACTGGACATGTGTTTAGAAAATCAGTTTCTGCTTTTATACCAGATGATAAATGTATTTCGACCACTATTCACCTCTTCTAATACAGAGAAACACAAAGGGTTGTTGCACAAAAGTTTCACTGACTTTGTGCTGTAAAATGAAAAAAATTGCTGTGAATTGTATTTTCTTTTTCAAGAATGTGTGCTTAGCCCATTGTTTTACTTTCACAAGGTAGAGTGAATGCAACATGCAGGCAGACTAAGAATGGCTAGTAAGAATTAAATGAAAAGACCTTAAACGGAAAGAATCCATTCATGCAAATGCAGATCCAGGATCTTTCTCTTTCAGATTCTCCTGATGGCAAAGATCTAGGGTTATTTTTGGTGCTGTAAGTAATTAATTATTCTCCCATGGGAAAGTCTTATCAAGAAGCCTGAAACATTATTTCATAAACACTTAAATATTTCTACTACTAGCTATAGCGAATCGTTTACTAATTTGGACAGGATATAGTACTTGCTTATATAATTTTTTAATAGTGTCACTTCAAGTGCAAGGTGTCACTACGGCATAACACTGTTTTAACACAGTGGAAATTTAAGCCATTTGTGAGCTTCTGAAATGATTGCAATTTAAAATCCAATTTTCTTTGTAACAAAAGTTCCATTTTTCCCTAAAGGCATATAAGCTTAGTAAGCTCTCATTTTGTGTGAACTGGATGTAACATTTAATGTCTTTCCAAATGTGAACTGATATGAAAGCTTAATATTTTGTAGTACATACTCACTGATATCTTTGGTAAATAAGAATTCAGTTTAGCTCGTAATGTCTCCTGACTTAGAATCATAGAATCATGGAACCATTTAGGTTGGAAAAGACCTTTAAGATCATCGAGTCCAACCATTAACCTAACACTGCCAAGTCTGCCACTAAAGCATGTCCCTAAGCACCACATCTACGTGTCTTTTAAATACCTCCAGGATGGTCACTCAACCACTTCCCTGGGCAGCCTCTTCCAATGCTTGATAACCCTTTCCGTGAAGAAATTTTTCCTAATATCCAAACTAAACCTCCCCTGGCTCAATTTGAGGCCATTTCCTCTCATCCTATCGCTAGTTACCTGGGAGAAGAGACTGAGACCCACCTCTCTACAACCTCCTGTCAGGTAGTTGTAGAGAGCGATAAGGTCTCCCCTCAGCCTCCGCTTCTCCAGGGTAAACAACCCCAGTTCCCTCAGCCGCTCCTCATAAGACTTGTTCTCTGGACCCTTCACCAGTTTCATTGCCCTTCTTTGGACATGCTCCAACACCTCAATGTCCTTCTTGTACTAAGGGGCCCAAAACTGAACACAGGATTCGAGGTGCAGCTTCATCACTGCCGAGTACAGGGGGACAATCACTTCCCTAGTCCTGCTGGCCACACTATTCCTGATGCAAGCCAGGACGCTATTGGCTTTCCTGGCCACCTGGGCACACTGCCGGCTCATATTCAGCCAGCTGTCATACAACACCCCCAGGTCCTTTTCAGCCAGGCAGCTTTCCAGCCACTCTTCCCCAAGCCTGTAGCGTTGCGTGGGGTTGCTGTGGCCCAAGTGCAGGGCCCGGCACTTAGCCTTGTTGAACCTCATACAATTGGCCTCGGCCCATCGATCCAGGCTGTCCAGGTCCCTCTGCAGAGCCTTCCTACCCTCAAGCAGATCAACGCTCCCGCCTAATTTGGTGTCATCTGCAAAGTTACTGAGGGTGCACTCGATCGCCTCGTCCAGATCATTGATAAAGATATTAAACAGAACGGGCCCCAACACAGAGCTCTGGGGAACACCACTTGTGACTGGCCACCAACTGGAGTAAACTCCATTCACCACAACTTTTGGGCCCAGCCATCCAGCCAGTTTTTTACCCAGTGAAGCATATGTCCTTCCAAGCCATGAGCAGCCAGTTTCTCCAGGAACACGCTGTAGGAAACGGTGTCAAAGGCTTTACTAAAGGTTAAGGGAGGTAAACAGCATCCACAGCCTTTCCCTCACTCACTAAGTGGGTCACCTTGTCATAGAAGGAGATTAGGTTAGTCTGTGTTTCATAAACCCATGCTGACTGGGCCTGATCACCTGGTTGTCCTGTATCTGCCATGTAATGGCACTCAAGATGATCTGCTCAATAACCTTTCCCGGTACCAAGGTCAGGCTGACAGGCCTGTAGTTCCCTGGATCCTCCTTCTGGCCCTTCTTGTAGATGGGTGTCACATTTGCTAACCACCAGTCAACTGCGACTTCCCTGGTTAGCCAGGACTGCTGGTAAATGATTGAAAGTGGCTTGTTGAGCATTTCTACCAGCTCCCGTAGTACCCTTGGGTGGATCCCATCCAGCCCCATGGATTTGTGTATGTAACTTGTATATGTGTATGACTTCCACAGTATCATGCCACCCTGGCCACAGCAAGGGTCAGAGTACAGGCCAAAGAAGAGTTTCCTTTCTGTAGCTTGTGTTAAGCATGGGGAATTAAAGACATGGGTGCCACCTGAGTTGACTGTAGTTATCTTTTAGTACGCGGTATATTTTTCAATGGTGATGCAGAGATATCTTTTTGATTGTTAGCAGTGACAAGCGGGAGAAACTTGCCTGGTCTTACCACATACATCTATTTTAAGTCTTTGGCAAAGGCGTATTTGTTACATGCCATCCTGTCATCTTCAGTAGTGGAAATCTCCAAATGATAGATCTCCAAATGATCTTCTGATCCAAAATGGAGATCAGGTGCTTTGTGTTAGTGAAGATAAATGTTGACAAACATTTGAGATTTCCTGGGGAAATTTATTAGGAGCATATGAGATTTTACATAGTTTTTCCATATATATTTATAACTTTATACATAACTTTTTATATTTAACAAATCTATATATATAGTTTTATAACTACATGTATATCCTATAGTTATGTATGTACATATGTATATGTATATCCTTCCTGATATAAATTTATTGCCTCTTGCTCATATTTGCTCCAGATACACACAGCAAACATGACTTGACATGCATATGAGGCATAGCAAATTTCAAGATACTCTAAGGATGCAGATTTTTAGAGCATTTAAGTTATTTTTTAAACTGCAAGCCCTCCTTACTCATAACTATAATGAAACTGGTGCTCTGCTATAATATCCCATTGGCTGTGTGAAGCTTAAAGTGTTGGTATAATCCCTGATTTTGGAATTTGTCTACTCTGTGTCTGCTGGCTCTAAGCAAACTGAAGGATGCTGAGTTGTGTTTCTGATTTTAGTCTCACTCTGGAATTGAATTTGCTCTTCATCCAGAGTTTTATTAGTGCACTGCAAGCCACATTTATTTCCAGGAAAGATGTGCAAGGCAAGGTATGTGTGTGTGGTGGGTAGCTGGGGGTGGGGAAAGAAATGGAGGAAATTATTTCTATAATGGTTTCTGAATGCCAGGATGCTTCTGCTAATATAGTTATATTTCAGTTTTGCTGAAGTTCACTAGGAAGGAATTTACTTGAAACATTTTTGTCCAATGCTTGCCACGTTACTATAATGTAAAACTGAGCATGGGTCTTTTATAAATTGTGGGGTTAACCGAATTTCTAGCAGTAGAAAAGAAAGTCGAGTGCTTACTACAAAGCTGCTCATCCACCAGTATCTGTCAAGTCTGAATCCTTGATAGTATTTTCAAGCTCAAAACTTTCTGTCATGTGTCTAGACATCTTGTGTTTCAGTGCCGCTGTGTAACAGCACTGATTGTTCAGTAATGGCACAGCACTGATTGTTCACTGCATTATCTATTGAATGGTATGATAGATTGTCTCTGTCCTTCTTGCTAACATCATCCCACTGCTAAATAAAAAAAGTGCAACGTTTGTGTTCTTTGAAAGTAAAGACTGGTCTGATTTTCCTCTCATGGGCAGCTTTCCCCAAATACCTTTGCCTTCTAAACTCCAAATTTCTTAAATTTATTTTTTTCACATTAATATTGTCCTGGTTTCAGCTGGGATAGAGTTAATTTTCTTCCTACTAGCTGGTATAGTGCTATGTTTTGGATTTAGTACGAGAATAATGTTGATAACATACTGATGTTTTAGCAGTTGCTAAGTAATGTTTATGTTAGTCAAGGATTTTTCAGCTTCCCATGCTCTGCCAGCAAGGAAGTGCACAAGAAGCTGGGAGGGGGCACAGCCAGGACAGCTGACCCAAACTGGCCAAAGGGCTATTCCATACCATATGATGTCATGTTCAGTATATAAACTGAGGGGAGTTGGCCAGGGTGCGGTGATCACTACTCAGGGATGTAATGGGCATTGGTCAGTGGGTGGTGAGCAATTGCATTGTGCATCGCTTGTTTTGTACATTCTTTTATCATCACCATCATCATTATTATTATTATTATTATTATTATTATTATTATTTATTAATAATAATAATTATTATTATTATTATTTTCTCTTCCTCTGCTGTCCTATTAAACTGTCTTTATCTCAACCCACAGGTTTTACTTTTTTTTCCCCGATTCTCTCCCTTGTCCCACCTGGGGGTGGGGGCAGAGAGTGAGCGAGCAGCTGTGTGGTCCTTAGCTGCAGACTGGGGTTTAACCATGACAATTATTTAAGCTCTTATCATTTTTACCTTGTAAAAAGACAATATAAAGTTTCTTATATTTGTGAGGATTACAAAGTGAAATCAAATATACTGTTTGAAGTCAGTGAGGCTTTTTGCCACCAGGTTTTCTCCCTCAAAATTTTACTTTTGGCCAAAGACAGAAATCATCAGGGTGACAATTCAGACTCTTAACCGAACAGCTGCTGAGAAAGGAGATAAGAATTTTTAAATCCTTACATCTTTTTTTTCTGGACAAAAAGAACGCTTAACACTGAATTTTTCTATTCGTATATTGTCCCTGCTTAAGTTCTTTGCTTTATTGTTCATAAAACAACTCTCTCAAACTTTGTTTGAAAAACATTGTGAAATATTTTGTTTCATTATATGCCTTGAAAATGCAGGACACCTCATTGCAAAAATACTTAACCTCAGTTTTATTGTGTTTGCACATTTTGTCTCAAATTGTTTCTTTTCAAGAAAGATTTGTTTCTTACTGGAACAAATTTCAGCTTTCACTTCCTTCTACTGGAGAGTTGCTTTTCATAAAAGTTACTTTGAATCAATGAAAAATAGTAAATATTAGAAAAGGGGAAATTCGTCTGAACAGTCAACCCTAATTTTGTTAAATCTTTGTAACAGTTATTCTTTCTGAAAAATGAAAACCAAGGAAGTTTTTTATCAAACAGATATAGGTACTTGATTAGCTCATAATCTAAGGCTTTGCTTTTTCATAAAACTCTAATGAAACAAGCTTTTAAAACATATTCTTATAGTCATGTGCATGAAGTTCATTTTAAGTCGAAACAGGTAAATCCATTTGCACGTTATTTTCACTATGTTGTTTATAATAGATACACCATCTGCCCAACATGTCTACTTCAGACCTTTTGACATTATAAAATATACAAAAGGTCATTTCCTATTGCCTTGGACAACATTTTATCTTCCAAAATCAACCATTGAACAGGTAAGTGTGTATTTCAAGGCGATTCCCTGCCTTTCAGAGGTCAGCGTGGTTCAGTGGCATTAGACTTCACTGTTTCTGAAGTGCTTTGAAATACCTCAGGAAATAAGTAGAAATATCACTGTGGTAGGGTTTTGTGGGTTTTTTGTTGTTGTTTTTTTTTTTTTTCTGAACTGAAATCATTAGAAAAGAAAGGGAGTCGTCTTTGCTGCCTTTCTGAGAGATTTAGCTGTTGCCTTACCAGCACAATATGAATCACAGTCCAGTCACATATATATTTAGAAAACACATACATATATATGTATATACACACACACACAAAAATGTATAAACTGGGTTAGGAATACTAACCAAAATGATACAATTTTACTGAAGAACAAATGGTGTAGGATTTACATTTTCTGGTGGAACCGCTATTATAGATGTTTAGAGAAAACTTTATATGGAACATTTCTGAGTGTCACACTGGATTTGACCGAGATTCAAACCGTTTTAATGATGAAGTTTCTATGAAATTCATTTAATTCAATGTGCATAATAACAGAGATTTCAATTTTCAGATCTTATGTAATTCAGGAGGTAGAAATAGAAAATAAGACAACAAATTCTAGTTTCCTATATTTTATATTCTTTCATTAACTGTATTAGTATATAGTTAAAACAGTTGGAACTTTATTACACTGTATTCAATGGCACAATTAATTTCTAAAAATTAATATAAAAGCCTTAGCTTTTATCATGTTGAACACTTTAAAAATTGTACTTCAGCCTTTCGTTTGTTCTGTCAATACAAATGTAAATAAACAAACCTACCAAGTATAACATGTGAAAACAGTATCTAATGATATATCTGTTTGAGACAACCATTCCTGTTATCTTGTGAAGTGACTCCAATATGGATAATAAACAACATATTACTTATTTTCTGTTTTTTCTCTTGATAAATCATAAACAATGCTATAGCAGAATGAATGAAATATGACAATAAGGTGGCTTTTTTTACATCAGTTCTAAAAGAAAATTAACAGAACATATACTTTTGTCTAAAATAAAAAATCTAAATTCTGTGTCTGCTGCTCACTCATTCATTGCTTCTCTTAGGAAGTTTAGGAAATTAGGTTGGAATGTCCCCATCTGAAATAATGATTTAAACAGGTCTGACTTGCATTATCCATCTCCTCTCTTTGCTTCCTTTTATAATAAAATTTACTTGTCTTATGCTTATTAATTTTATATATGGGCATAATTGAGATAGGTGGATGAAACTTGACACCTGCATGAACTTTCCTGTATTTTGAATGGTGATGTAGCTGAAGACATCAGCAAGAAATATCACTTCTTTTTGTTAGCCTGTAGCAGATTTAATAAATATCCTCTTTACCTGAACCAAGATGACCTTTTTTCCATCATTTAGGGAATTAACTTCCAATGATCACCCCAGGATTCTAGTTCATTAAAGGGGACAAGTAGCATGAGATGCCTGATTAAGTTATTACTCCAAAACCGGTGTGGACTTATCATTAAACATCATACTACAGTTTTGGGTAATAATGCAGTTCACCAGCTGTCTGTTGATCAGAAGATGTGCTAATAAGTGCAGAGGTAAATTCAGTATGCCATTCCAAAATTTAAATTCCAAGTAATGATTTGAGGACTTTTTGATTTCAGATAAATACAATAAGAAATCATATAGAGCTCAGCAACCAAAGCATTAGTTTTTATTCACAGTTTCTGGGAAATTATTCATTGTGCTGAATTTAAATTCTCAGTGAATTATCTAAGGCAATTAGGACATCATAGCTTTTTCAGTCTGACTGTTAGCAACAAATGAAGGCTGAAGCAGGTTTATATAAAATTACAGCTTGCTAAGATTTATTATAGTCTTCAGCATTCATAAAACCCTTCCTGTTTAGCCCTCCAACAACATGCTGTATCCTGGCAAGAAACCAGTAAGTTATGATAGCTGCCTGATATTAATTAATAATTTAGCCTTTACAATTGTCCTGGCCTTTATCCTAGAAGTGCTTTTTGTGAGCCCTGGCAGTTTATTAGCAGATGCACTGCAGGCAATTAGAAGATGTCATCTTCATAAGGCTTTGTTGCCCATTCACCTATTCAATAAAGCATTTTCATTGCTTGCATTTGGCTTGTGTTGGAACAGGTACAAAAATACTCGCACCTAAAGATATAAATGCCTTACAATGGCTCTATTGTCATAGGACATGTATGTAGTGAAATAACTTTATTTAAGGGAAATAGTAAACATGAAGTAAGAGATTGAATCTTGATTTGATTTCTCTAACACAGGACATTAAAATTTAAAGTCAAAAGAGGATGTAGGTGACAGTCTGGTCATTTATTTATCGCTTTGAAGAAAACAATTTGAAAATTATTTTGTTAAAAATAGCTTCAATAGTTTTAGGTTTTAGTCCGCAGTGGTGTTCTGGATATTTTTTCCTCTCTTCTATTTCTTTTTGTGTGTCTAATATTTGATGAGAAAACAAGCCATAACACAGTGAATAAGTAGAGATGTGTTTTGCATACATGAAGCGCTCACAGAAATATTTGAGGATTCCTAGTACAAATGTTCAGACTTATTTTAATCATGTTTTGAAAATTCTTAATTCAAATTACTTCAATATACTTAGTGTTTAAATTAGATTGTATGTTATTTTTCCCACAGAGGATATTTCCCCGCTGTGTTTGGAAAGGCATTTTGGGCATAAGGTAATTGGCATGAGTTGTGGTATATTGTACACAGAAAAAGCACATTTGCAGTTCTTGATATAAAAATTAATGATTTCCAGCTACGTAATATGGGTTACAATGCACAGTAATGATTTGTAATCGCTATTCTAAAAGCATCTTTTCAAGTCTGAAAACACTATTTATACATAAACGTAAAATATAACAATTATTTAACACTTTATAAACTACACGTAAATTCAGTTTTAACATAAAATATACCCCCAATACCTGTCAAAGTAACTGTTTTTAAATTAAAACAACAAAAAATTAATTCCTCATACTTTTATGATCTTATCTAATGAATGCAAAGAAAAATGCAGTCAAGATGTACTGAATGATGAATACGGAAGATGACAGTGAACATTTGCTTATAGCTATTGGCCACTACTTGGCCAATATAAATAACAAATAAATAAATTCTAAAAGCAATATATTCTTAGTCTGCAGAGGTCATTTTATGGAAAGAAAACTGAAATTCCTAAACATTGCTGAATAATTCAGGCAGTCACAAAATCCACAGAGATTTTCTTAGATTTGCATATTAGAATGCTTTACAATTTAAGAATTGCAAGCTCTTACTAAAGCAAGCCTAGGTTTAACTTTTACAGAGCATATGGAAACTATAGGTTAATGTATGCCAGTGACCTCACCGTGAAAACTGAGTAAGCAGAGAGCAGTAGGCTGGAAATATTAAAGAACATAATTTTAGTGGCAATTAAACTTCAGCATGGGTATAAACCTCACAAAGACAAGAAATATGTTGCTATTTATATATTTAAGACAGGAAAAATGAAGAAATACATTATTTCTTAGTATTCTTTTTGGCTTAACAGTGGCTGCTACACGAAACTTCATAGTACACAAAAATGTAAGCATAAGCTCTTTCATCTGAAGGCTAATAATGGAGAAATTTTTACTTGGCTGGTAGGTACTCCTTTCTGACTAAATTAAAGGAAGGAACTTCCCACACCTGCTTTTAAGGAGTTCTTTGTCCATTGCTTCTCACCTCTGTTACTATGGGACCATTTGAAGGAATCTGTCATGAAAACTTGCTGCAGCTCCAGGAATTTCTACAGTTCTACCCAGACAGCATGCAGTAAGACCTAAACTTGACCTAATTCTAATCCAATAACATTAACTGTTTTCAGAAGTAATGGTTAACAGATGCCTTTGCAGTACACATTGGAATCACATTTTTGTCCTTTTTATTTTTTAAAGTATCACAAGTCTCTGCAATTGTTTCAATACTCTATGTCAGCAAAATACAATTAAATACAAATAATGCCCTTTCATGTTTCACTAATTAAGAAGAGACTGAACGGAAATATATAGAATTAGACACCAATATTTTGAATATTTTGATTACAGTATATTTGTCTCCAGTAATAAATTTGTCACTGTCACATTGTGGTTTTGCTTACTCCTGTTCTTTCTTCTATGATGAATGACATCTGTTCCTGACAGATACAGTATGTAGAAATAAAAGACCATATGTTTAGATTACTGTACTTTTTGCAGGGTATACAAAACCAACCAAACAAAGAATACCAAACCCCTCCACATTATTCTTTGGTTTGAAGACTAACAAACAATCCATCCAAGCACACACAAAGGTGAATCCACCCCCAGTTGTAGCAATCTAAAAATTAGGTATTTAGTGTAATCTAGTTCTAGGATTGTACATAAATAAAAATTTCAGTGAGAAGGATTCTGAGTTAAATACAGCCATTGGGTTTTTCTTGAATATTAAAAAATATGGCATATGCAAAATGAAAAACATGCAAAGTGGAAGCAGAAATGACAGAGTGACAAACCCAAGGAAATCCAGCTGTAAGCCAATAAGCATAAGGTAAAAAACATACACAACACTAAGTCACAATACTAAGTCACATTTGCTTGATGGCTCTTTCCTACCTATAAGCAGCAGTTGTTCCACACAGCTGACAGACAAAACATAAAACTTCAGACATGAGTTCACTAACTAATTTTTAAGAATGATCCTTGAATGATGAGTCCAGCATAGCAATGAAGTAATAATTGGAAAGAAATAATTCTGTAATGCTTCAGTTCCTTTGTTCAAAATCAAGGAATGGAAAAACATGACAAACATAGAGAAATCTTCTGATTGTTATTTCAGAATAATCTTTTCGTGGGTTAATTAAATTCCTGTCTTGAAGATGTAGCTAAGAAAATTTTACTTGGTAATTCAGTAGAGAATTGTTTCTGTGTGTGTGTGTGTGTGCGTGTATATACAAAACCTACAGTGCAAATGGCAGAACAGAAATGTTTATTACACCTTTGTTTATCTCACAAAACCTCTTCACAGAATCAGTGGAAAGGACCTTTGGAAATTATTACTGGTAGAATATGGAATAACTTATTCTATAAAGTTCATCCATTTGATCTGCTTGTCCATCTATTATAGCCTGATAACTAGAATATAGGAAAAGGTGAAACAGGTAATCCCCTTTTTTTCCAATATATAGTTTAGTGCACTGTTTAAATCTATTTTCATGTATGCCTTTAGGAATATAGATATATGTGTGAAAATACACTTTATCATAGACAGCCCATTGTATGGCATTTGCTCATTTGCTACCACCTAAACCTCACATGGCTGAACTTCCATTTTGGGAGTCCTTGTTCATCCATTCAGGATCTTTAAAACCACAATATCAGGGGCACTAATTGAATTTATTATTGGTTTCAGCAATATGGAAAAAGTTATCAACCTCCTTTTGATAAACTGTTTGTGTTACTTAACATGATCACTGACAGTTATTTGCCTGTACCATATCTACACAGGAATTTATCAGGCTGCATGATATGGTTTTGGATAATAAAATGAGTTTCATGCTGTCTCAAGCAACAGGTTGGGAAAAGCTTGCTAAAATTTGTTTAAAGGCTTCAACTAAAAAAATGGGGAAAATTTGGACAATCATAACTGCACTTTACGAGGAAGATAGCCAGTATATGGAATCATATCACATGAAGAAACTCTGTCACATCCTTTTTAGATTGTCTTACTGGCAGATAGTTTTTCTGTCACATGAAGAAAGAAGGTCTAATAAAACTGAAATAAATTTATCCAAACCAATGAAGAAAGCCCAAAATAAATCTGTAAAAGGACAACTCTTAGATGAACTGATATGTTGTCTTCTGTGTAGGAAAATAATCCTTGTAAATTATGTATTTATGTATTTATAATCACATGACAGCTAATAATCAAAATTAAGGTTGGGAAGAAGTTACAGATTGTTATCCTTGACAGAAATGGACAACAACAAGCTTTTTCAGTGATGCATCTGTAGAATATACCTTAACGTATATTGGCACATGCTTTGATCAACTTTAGCAGGGAAGGAAATATAAGTAATTGCCTCCTTTGGAAAGAGTGACAGCTACAGACCATCTTTCAATCTCTAAATACAGAAAAAATGATTACAGTAAGATTAGCAGGAACTATAATGACAAAAAAATATGATTCACTTCTATTAAGTTGCCCAGAGGTTAGCTGGATCACCAACACTGGAATAACATAACCAAAAGAAAAAAAAAGACATTCAACTTACTGTCATGAAGGAAATTGAGAATTATTTAATAAATCATTCACTGTGTAGAGACTATTATATAACTCAAACAGTAAGGCCACAGGGGCAAGCCTACTAATTAGCTATCAGTTTTCCTGCAATACTTTAAGTGAAAGTTATCTTTTCCTTCAGTTTCGTCAGGAGTAGACATGAGCTAAAGATGTTTTATTCTGATGAAGGCAAGATGCTCAACATCCTCTGTCAGGAAGCCTGTTTTATTCTTGATTGCTGCAATGAGCTATATTACTGAGGAAATGTTCTGTCCTTACACATTTGTAGATAGATGGCTTTAGATAACAAGCTATTTGAGTGAAAGGTTAACAGAATTGTACTTTCTGTGTAATAGGTAGTGAGATTCTCATTCTCTTATAAACGGTTCAGAAAGATACCTGTCTACTGAGATAAAGACTCATCTGGCCTCTTAGGATTAAAAGAAATTTCAAGGAGTTATGTGGATTAATTATCAGGAAAACACTTACTCTTTTGCTGATGAACAATGAAGATGAGAAAAGGAAGAAACCTGAAAAAAATCAAGAATGTAATTTATATTCATTATGCTTAAGTCACTTTAAGTTTAGATGAGGTATTTGAATGTTTCTGCTCAGCTGTATTGGCTGGATTTCAGAAAACACTAAATAAGTTTGACCATATGCTGTCTGGCTTTTGTTTTTCTTTTTTTTTTTTTTAAAGGAAGGTAAATGCCACAAGTTTTCCTGCTGCAGCTGTCTTAAATGCGAAAAGGAGGAGATTTTTATCTTGACAGTATGTACATTTTGCTTGGCACATTTCTGGTAGAAGCAGTGGCTGCTTCTAAGAAAAAAAAATATCCAAGAAGGACAAAACAAAGCAGAAATCCCTCTGCAATGGGGAAAGCAATATAAGAGAGAAAAAAATAGATTAATTCAAATTGGGATACTTGCAAACTCTCTTCTCTTCTGTGAAACCCACAACTCTTTCCTTCCAAAACATATTGCTTCTCCTGAGACTTAAAGGAGTACATTATGTTAATTTTCATAGTGCAGACAACTCACTGAATCAGAATGGGTGAGACTCAGGTCAAAGTCAAAAGACGTTACACATCTAAGGTCAATTAAGTTACCCACATGTAGATGCCTAGCAGCATTTGAGATGCCTGAGGGTAGCAGAGACATCCCTGTGGAACAAGCAGGTGTGATACACAGCTGGAGGTCAGGTGTAATTTGTGAGGACAAGCATCTCAGATGGTATTAGATACCTATGCATGGGCCAGTGAGCTAAAACCATAGGTATCTGAACTCTTTTTACAGTGAGTGGTTGCTGAGGGCTTGATACAGTTGCCTAGTGTCATCTGAGATGTTCTAGGGTATTGTGTCTGACCTTCAGATGTTGCTTTAGAAGACCGCACACTGCCTACTCGGTTTACTTACAAAAAAAGCAGCACAATGGGGGTTCTGGTAAAATGTGATCAACTTGCTTCATAACCATGCAGTTAAGTGAAGAGTTTCCCAATGTGCCTATGGCCTTCTAGAGCAGTGACTGAAGGTCACTAGCTGTAAAAGAAGTTCACAATCAATGTGGTTATGTGATATAAAGATTATGTAGGCATAATGCTTGCTTTTTATGTTATATACTTAAATTTTTATACATGCATGACAGTTATAGACACTCATATGAAAGAGCAACAAAATGCCTCTTCCAGTAATTAGTACCTCCCCATGAGAATAAAACCAAATACACAGTAGCTCTCATAGATTCAGAAAACTTAGTCTTTTCTACAAGAAACTATTCCTCAGACATCGACTTTGGAAATAAAAAAATTACACCAATACTGCAATCAGAAAATTAAACCCTGAAGCACGATAAGGAAATTTAATTGATGCTTCTGATTTCTTTTTGCTCTGTGTTAATAATGCCGTCTATTTTCTACTAAATGTGCTAAGTTATTAGTACTTTACCAATAGAGTTCATTGAATAAATCTAAAAAGTCTCTAAAATATTTTATGATTAATTTAGTAAAGAATTACTGTTAGCTAAAATGCCATTGGTTAACTCCCTGGTTATCACTTAATATTTCGGGAAGCTATACAAACACATTCTAGGATATTTTATAAACAGCCTGCAACTAAGTCCCTGTTTTCTGGAAGGGTTGCTGAGAAGTAAGGGATTAACAAGGGATTTGAGGAATGATTTTACTGATGTGACTACTTAGATGTTCTTGGACAATATTTTCACTTTAATAGAAGGCTGAGTAGACTTCAACATTTTTGCCTATGTTATCAGATAGGGTGCATATTGGGTGATAGAGATTTTCCCCATCCTCTCAGTTTCCAACCTTAAAAAATACTCTAAAGCACACTGAGCTGAATTTATTCTCTGGGGACATGCCTGCCCACATCCTATTAAAATACACTGAATGTATTCGTAATGAAATGTCAAGACTCCATTAGCTTAAACTGATATAGTGAATAATATCAATGGCCATTTTAGGCTATTGATTAGTCTTCCATTTTTACAGGACTTTCCCCTCTCCCCACTCACAACGCACAAATCCCTGCCCCTACCTAAGGATAAAGAAAAAGATACTGGGCTACTTGTTTCAGCTCTGTAGTTCAGTCTACACTTCTCACAAACAGAAATATATAAAATTAACTGAAAACTACACACTATTAGGGTCCAGTGGTACGTTAGGTATAAGAAACCCTATTAAAGAAAATTAACGCAAAAATTGAAAGCTAGAAACAAACATACCAAAAAAAATCATGCAGCAAAATGCCATTAAATATGAATAAACAAAGAATTAATTGTACATAAATTGTAGTGAACTATTGTACAGTTGTTTCCTTCAAATATATTTTTGATATATTCAAAATAGCTTCGAAATATGGTCTCCTGAGGGAATGATAAGACTTAATCAATGGAATTATTTTTCAGAGGGAGCTTGTATTCACGTCTGACATTTCTTTAGAGAGCTGAGATTAACTTCTGACAAAAAAGAAATGGACAGATGCATGGACTAAAGTATATGGCAACAATGACAGAAAACTGCAGACAGACATACATTAGACCATTTAGAACTTCAAAGCAGACACACATTTATTTATGGTCTAGTTTACATATACTGAAAACCTTAAGGGCGTTCACACCAGTGTAGAAAGAGAAAGAAATTAAAACTGATTGCTGCCTGCAGAATGAGTTAGAGGAGAAAGTTATCATATCTGTGTTTTATACACCATACCTAATACTGAGGAGGAGAAGGAGTATAGCAAGGAGGTGTTGTCTACTTCTCTGAATGAATTTAGAGGCAGTGATGAATGAATGGTGTATCCAGTGTTTCGGTTAGGATGGAAAAATCATCTTAGACCATTGTTATTTATTCAGTGGACACCTGGAGAATAGGTCAAAGCAAAGTCATCTACTAACTCTCCCTACTGAAAGTACAGGGTGTCATTCTACTTTTACATAGCTTTGATCCTTGTCTCAAACACTCTTGTGAAATTAATTAAAGCTTTATTTTGTACATGTCACTAAAAAATGCCAGTCCCCCAACCCAATCTTCTTTCTTTCCATTCCAGCACAAGGTATAGATTCAAACAAGATCTACTATTCAAAGATATCCAACCTCAAAGCAGACTCTCATCTTTCCTGTTATCTAGCTAATACACCCAATCTGGACATCATCCTTAATTTTTCTGCTCAAACTAGCAGCACAGTCCCAGCTGCAGCTGCCTTTATGATGTGTTCATGGGGCATAGTAAAATCCCCTTGTAAGGATTTTCTAAATAATAGAGAGGCAATGTGAAGTGCAATGTTTTCAATTTAATGGCAGCGTCACAGAAAGGTGCACTGATAGTTATGAAGAAACAAGTAGCTGACATAAACTTCTTTAACACACAAAACCTTACAAAATGTGCTTTTCATTAAGACTATTGAAAAGCAGTGCCTCATGCTGAAAAAGGATATTTTCATTAAACACAGTTGGCACAGTAAAGGTAAACAAAACCAATAACCCAAACCTAAGTGTAATATTATCAGTATGATCAATACTATCAAGAAGCTATCTCAATGACGGTCATTCCTGTTCTTGCCATGCACCCTAACCCTATGCATAGGTGAAGTTTGTGATAAAGGTTTTTCATCTAGGGCTGTGACATTCAATTCTCACTGGATCAGTCTCCAAAAGGAAAATGAAAACCACATTCAGGGCTTCTGTAGATTTTATTCATCTGCCTATTATCTGTAGAGTCTGTTCTATCAAGTAGGATTTACTAGATACAGACACTTCTGGGAAAAACATATTCTTGCTATAATGAGCAAAATCTTCTGAAAGGATTTATTTCTTTATCACTTGTGGGAGAAGAGGAACGGTGAGGGAGAGGAGCTGCTGAAGGTAACATACAGGGATAAGGGACCATGCAGAGGTACTGCCTAGTTCTGTTTGGTTGCCTGCTGTAGTTCTTACTCAGTAAGGTGCATACTTCTGGTTTGATATACTCTGACTTGCTTCTTTCTAGCTCAGTAGGATGTGAGGCCTTCCAGCTGAAAACTGCAGCAGAATGGCCTTAGCAGCCAGTGCAAGATACTGACAGCAAATGTTGAATTTAGGCCTCCACGAACTGGGAGTCCTCTCCAAGTGGGCCCTGTGAGACTTCAGACTCTATTTTTACATCATTTTCTCCTTTCTCCCTGTTGATTTGTCACAGATGGGTGTTTACTTCCATACTCTTTGTTAGTTTTTCCTTCATAATCTGTCCTAAATTTTTGCAGCAGCTTTCCATGAAAATATAAAAAGCAATAATAACAACAGTGAAAATCAGGTTGGATGTCCCATAGTGAATGAACTGTGAGCATAGACACTGCTTCAAATACTGACAATGACTGCCTAAAAAAAAAGAATCAATAATAATATAGGCAGAAAAAAACCCCAATGACAGTTACAGTCTTTTTTTCCTTGGAGAGAAAATCTATACAATCTTAGAAGAGTACAACCAAATAGTGATTAAACCAAAAAGCAAAAGAAAGACTATAGTAAATCTGGGCAGCAGAGATTACATAAATGAGTCTAACAGAGTTCTCTGACATGATTCATCACAAGGAACTTATGGAACCCCTAACCTTTTCTTCATCTTGGAACTCAAATATAAAATTAAATTCCTTCCTTGAAAGCTTCTGGAAAAAATAACACAAGTACTTCTCAAATGCTTCCCATGAGCCACAAAAGGAGGAAGCTCAGCAAGAGTTGTTACAAATAGTTATGATATTCTAACCCTTCAGTATTTATAAAAAAACCTCTTTCTCTTAGTTAGGTACATTTCCTAACTACATAACACCTAATTATAAACCAACAACTTGGTCACAGGAGGTGTTATCAGCCTATACACCAATATCCCATGCCAGAGTGGCATCATGACTTGTCTTAAACACCAGTAAGAGCAAGGTCAGCTCTCAGAATCCAAGATCAAACATACTGCCTTGCTTATGTTAAATACTTCATATACTGTACCATATTCCTTCACAGAAGTGAAATGTATGGCTGCAGCTAAAAATCAGCTTTGCTCTATAATGAACTCACAAACCCTAAACGGTTGAAAAACCTGCTTACCACACTTCATTTTCTTTCACAACAATCATATTCTTTGTTTAGATCTACACACCTTCTTAAGGTAGATCTACAAAACATACTCAAATTATGAAACTATGAACTACAAGGTGTAATTCTACCAGAATATAAGAATCTTATCTCCGATAAGAATCTAGAAAGGCATTGCTTTTATATCACATTACATTTTTTCAGTGACTTCTTGCACACTTAATTTCACTTCTTGCACACTTAATTTTTTATTCACAAGTTATTATTTCATCTGTTTCATAGTTACTTGCCATTCATTTTCTTGCTAACTATCTTTCTGCACTACAGGTAGCAAAAATCTTTTTACATGTATTTATTGTAGGCAAGTCAGCTGAAATTACTTGCAACTAATTTTTCAATTTTATCTATTTCTTTCTACATTCTTTTCATATTTGGGGTTCAGAGCTTATGGAATACCTCATGTGGTCAGTATAAGCATTTCAAGTTTTGTTTCCACCTTGGATATGGTGATTTACTTACTTTCATTCTTACTGACTGAGCAGCATTTGCTGTCATATTTCTTACCATTTTTTTTGAAAAATAAGGTAGAGTATTTCATGCTGCTGCCATATTTAGATTAGCTCCTTTCTCAACGTTTTTATGTGTAGCTCTCTCAGTTTTTTCTTTTCTTACTCTTTTTTATTTATGTGGTTGAAGAACCTTTATTACTTGTTTTAATTTTCTTTCCAAGTTTCAGCTCAACTAGGCTTTTGTCCATTCTTGTTTTATTTTTGCCCTTTTCGACCTCTGAGACATAACTCTCCTTGCTGATCAATCCCTTTTTCTGTTCCTTTTAGGTTCTTTATTTACTCTTAATATCCTATGTGAGGTGTTTCTTCCTCCAGAGAGGTCTGTAGCCCTTTCCTGCTAAGATTTTTTTTTCCTCTTGCTTGCAATGCAAGCTTCAAATAGCGTTTGCACTTTTGACTTAAAATAATTCCATGCTTCCACTATGTTCAAATCCTTGAGCTCTTCAGTTCAGTCAACCCTAGTAACTAATTTCTTAGTTTCTCAGAGTTTGCTCTTCTAAAACCCCAGACCTTAGCTACGTATTCATTTTTGTTTGTCTTGCAATTTAAAATGAACTGAATCAGCTCATGATTACTTGATCTAAGCTTATTTTTTACAGCTAGCCCCTGTACTGCTCCTACCTGCTGCTTACTTAAAATAACTGTAAAGTAGCACCAGCACATTTTTACTTCATAGTCTATTTTGTACATAAATTTGTCAACTGATGCATTCAAGAATATTTAAGACCTACTGATGCCTATGGGGGCATTTCTTTTCAAATTAATGTCAGAAAATTAATGTCTCCATAATCGTGTTATGGAGACATTCCTCTTGTTGCTTCTTTCTTTCATACTCTTATAGAGATCACTGCTGCAGTCCAAGTCTGGATGTTGGGGACTAGAAGAAGGTCCCATTAGTATAGTTCTTAAACATACCTTCCCAGAGTGACTTCTGCCTTGAGGGATTCTGTTTCTTCACTATGGAGAAAAAAAATAATAGTCAATCACTATGTTAATTTTTTGTTTGCTTCTTTTCCCTCTCCATTTTTCTCCCTTTCCTTCTCTCTTGCAATGGAAATTCTTATTCCTTTAATTTATTGTCCAACCTGGTTGTATTATTAGTTATAGATTTTAGTTGTTTGGGTTTGGTTTTAACATAGTTCTCAATTAGAACAACTGTAATCCATTTTCTTAAAAACTACACCTAATACTTACCTCCTGTTTTTCGATTTGGTTTTGGGTTTCTTTTTGGTTTTTTGGGTTTTTTTTATATCCTTAAGTTCTTATTTCCCTCCATTCTTATATATCTGGTTTCCATGTTTCCATGTATATCAGAGTTTGCAGAACTTCACTGACTACTTCCTAGGTTAAAATTCCATTTTTTATCAAGTCAGCATGAATCCTAAAATGTTATTTGTTGAGTTATGTAAGCAAAGTCTGTTATTTGAGAAGAGTCATCTCTCTATGTCTGAATATTAAACATCCTGAAATGCTCCTGCTAGTACCAGTCCCTGAGGTACACGTCAGTCCTCAAAGATTTTACCACATTTTTCCCCTCTCTTGCAGAAATAATGTAATTTTCTGAAATTACATTTCCCTGCAAGCCTTCTTTTTATATCCTAGGCATAATCAGTCTCAGTTCACATCAGTGAGAATTTGATGGTATCATTTATTCTTCCAATATGAAGAATAATATGTATCCTCTTCCTTACCACAAAAAGCAACAATCTGGCTCTTGCATTCTTTTTCAAAGGCAAATCCAGATTGTGTGATTCTTTGCAAATTAGGCAGTCCAGAGGAGATCACAAAGGAAAGAATGAATGTTACTGTTAACATTTCTGTGCTTTAATATTTCAAAGAAGTCATTTCAGAGACACCATTTTGATATTCTATTTAAATTGACCATGAGACCAGGTCTGTCATTTTTGGATATCAGGTTACAAATATATTTCATAAAAGCATAATGCCTTCTAAAATTACTAAACCAAAAATAGTTTAAGATTTTAAAGTACTGCAGCCTGTGTAAAGATGTCTATATTATCCTGAATAAATTAAGAAAATGATAAAATGTTATGTTGTATAAATTTTTTAGAAAGTCATATCTGTGCTTCTGGCTCAGAACTGAGAGAGCACTATAAATCTAACGGAACATAGAGTTCAGAATTAAACATTGTCATTAGTTGGCCATTTTACATAAAGTTGAGTAATGCACAAAACCCTCACAGTTCTCCTGAAATCAATAATTTAGAGATAACTTGGAATTTTAAATGTTCATGTTCCCTTGATGTAAACACTCTTGTGGAATCAAATTTAGTTGAAATGTATAAGTCGTCAAGATATGTAAATGTAATCTGTGTATATAAATGCAAAACTGATGATAGGGAGGATACAGATATGCAGCATGGCTGCTTTTGGTTGAAACCTGTTCTAAAGCCCTATTAACTGCAACTACAGCAAACTTCACTATATGGTATTTGTTATAAATTCCATGATATTATCTAAACATGCCTGCCATATTTGAATATTTAGGTATGTTAGTGCTAGCTAATTTTCTAATCATTAATGGAAATGCACACAGGAAGTGGAAAGAAAAAATTCATTGACTTTTTGCCTTCAGAATTTTAAAGTGTTTGTGTAAAATTATATCTCAAAGTAGAGTCAAGTCTCAGAAAAATAATTCCCTAGTTTTCATCACTTTTTAATCAGATGTGGTATGTATTTGATTTTCTGCTATTATGCTTTCAGTTTTTGATTCTCTGAAAGGGTTACTGATTGTGAGAATTTTATAAAACATGTTAGTCTATTAGACCACAAAATTCAGTGCACAGAATATTTTATCAGGTAAATTTAAAAAATGTCTTGGACATGTTAGACCAAACATAAATCCAACATTTAGCAATCCATACAGATGTTGACTATGCCTTTGAAGTCACTATAGATTTTTGTATTGATTAAAAAACAAACAAACAAACAAACAAACCCAACAAGTCTTTTGATTCCTTTTATGGATATATTCACAACTGCCTATGTCCTCATACCATAACCATTCAGAGTTCTATTTCACATGGAAGCTTTGGTAGTATTCAGTAGTACTACCATACTTTGGTAGTATTTGGTAGCTGAATATGAGCCGGCAGTGTGCCCAGGTGGCCAAGAAAGCCAATAGCATCCTGGCTTGCATCAGGAATAGTGTGGCCAGCAGGACTAGGGAAGTGATTGTCCCCCTGTACTCGGCACTGGTGAAGCCGCACCTCGAATACTGTGTTCAGTTTTGGGCCCCTCACTACAAGAAGGACATTGAGGTGCTGGAGCGTGTCCAAAGAAGGGCAATGAAACTGGTGAAGGGTCTAGAGCATAAGTCTTATGAGGAGCGGCTGAGGGAACTGGGGTTGTTTAGTGTGGAGAAAAGGAGGCTGAGGGGAGACCTTATTGCTGTCTACAACTACCTGAAAGGAGGTTGTAGTGAGGTGGGGGTCGGCCTCTTCTCCCGGGTAACAAGTGATAGGACAAGAGGAAATGGCCTCAAGTTGCATCTCAGGAGAGGTTTAGATTGGATATTAGGAAAAATTTCTTTACTGAAAGGGTGGTCAAGCGTTGGACCAGGCTGGCCAGAGAGGTGGTGGAGTCACCATCCCTGGAGGAGTTCAAAAAACATGTAGACGTGGCACTTCAGGACATGGTTTAGCAGGCATGGAGGTGTTGGGTTGATGGTTGGACTAGATGATCCTAGAGGTCTTTTCCAAGCTTAATTATCGTATGACTCTATGATCCTATTTTTTAAATATAGGTTGCATTCAGTACCTTGCCCAGAAAGACCACACCAGATAGCATTCCCATGTTTACTGTGTGTGGCCTTGGAGAGAGACTTTGAAACTAGCTTCTGTCCCAAACTGATATTTAAACTTTTATGCAGAAAGAAAAAATCCAATAAAAGAAAGTGAGACATAACAGAGTAAGAAGTAGAACCCCATGCTAACACATCTAATGAAGAGTCTCTAAGAATTTAAAGTGTGGTCTGTATCCAAACACAGAAAAATACATTGTTACATTGTTATTCTGCTTTGCAGCTGAGCTAGTGAAACACCAAGAAATTAAAGGTTGAATCCACCAAAGATTTTAGACGCTCTAGTCTACTGATTTTCAGAAGAGTCTGCTTAACCCATATCTACTCCATGAATCTTGATCAGATAAATGAAATGATGGCTGAGCTGCTGAGACCTGCAATAGGGAAAGACATTCTGCACATATTTAGAAGCAGAACTCAGATATTTGGGGAATATTTGTGGCTAATTTATTAGAGTTTCGAAAGATTTTGGTTTTTTGTTTGTTTAATTTCCACAACAATTCTTCCACAAATAATTATTATATTCCTTTGTGGATTTCAACCTAAGAAACTTTTCCAAGGTCAGACAGGATGTTTGTGGCAAAGCTGACAAACAGCCAGGAATTCCTTGGGTCCAAGATCAATGCATTAACTACAATATTGCCTTTTCTCACCAGAATTCAGACTCAGATACTGTCTCTTGGAAGTACGTTAATTGTCACAATTGCTTACATAAACATTAGAGTGCAGAGAACATCCTGATTATTGCTTACAACATCTGCAGTTAATTTTGATATTCATTTACAGGTCATCACATTGCACAAGATTTGCTGATACTGAATAACTTCCCTATGTCTCTGCTCAAACAAATAGACCAGTCAAAATCCAGCCTTCACTATTTATGCTTGAATGATGTTAGAAGCTTTACAAAGTCATTAATGTCTACCTGACATTACCTGCTAAATATTCATAAATGTCAACAAACACCTTCCTTCTTCTGATTATGTCTTGGAATACCGTCTATTTCACTGGCTTGAATGAAATAAATCAATATACTTCTGATTTTATATCAGTGTGACTGGGGATAATTGTGTGAGTGAAAATTAAATAATGAAGTATAAAAAGATCTAATAAGACATATTTCAATTTTAAATTTGCTGCAGTGTTATTAAAAACATAGGCTATTTTAATTATTAAGTTCTGAAGAATTGAAGCATTTCAGTTGGATTCAGTATCTCCTTTTCATCCCACTTCTCTTTTTCTTTAAATCCCTCCTACTCCCAATATGTTCAGAAATCATTTTACCAAGATCTTCCTGATGTTAACTTAATCTATTTTATAGCAGGCTAGTGGTATGAATGTCCATGTTGTTCTGGTTATTTTTAACGAAAAAAACATATTTGTCTGCAAACTCATACCTAGTAAGTAGCAAAGCAGGACTTTCGCACATCTAGAACAGAACTGATAATCAAGCGTTCTGAGTAGGGTTTTTTTTTTAAGATACAATGTTCAGGAAATACATTGTTTTGCTTTACATGATCTGCAGTGATGCAAGTTATGTAAATGCATATTAATATAATCATAAATCTGTCACTTTTACATGACAAAATATTTTAGGTCTTCAAACTATCAAACTTGATAGGCTTATAGCATCCCTAGGGTGCTTCAGCCTGAGGGAACCATAGGAAAAAAAACCCTAATCTTGACAGTGCTTAGAGCCTCTACTGATATCATAGCTAAGAAATTCAGGGATTGGGTGTTCCTAGTGGTTGAAACTAGTCTTAGTTTTGTATGTTTGGCCTCACATACCAGTCCAGATCCTAAAGACTGTGAAGCTTATTCAGAGGCTGCTAGTCTTTTCCCTTCCTTTCCCTACCAGATTTCTTTCACTTAGAATTAAGCTTTTTATTTGGAAATAGAAGAAAGGTCTTTGTTTGACCACCAAGTTAGACACATAGATCCTATGAGGTGTGGGGAAATCTCTTCATTGTCTCCTAAAAACTCTTTAGATGGGTCCTACCACAGAGATTTTTGAAGGCCCAGTCCTAGCTGTGTTTATTAATGGAAATTCTTAATGAAGGTTGTGAATGATATGACACAACATGTCTGGAAATTTGTCACTGAGAGCCTAATCCAAAGGAATTTCAGATAACTGTTAAACCACATTAAAATACAGGCCAGCAGTTTCTACATGCACAATCTGGTAGTTTTTTCCCACATTCTTTTCAGTTTTGAACACTGACAGGACATTCCTTTGTGGATTAGTTAGCAACCTTTTTAGGAGAACAGTTTGGCACAAATTAAGTATAGGCTTTTACTTGAAACAAATAGAACTATTTATTTACTCTTTCAGTGCGAGATTCTGCACTAAGCCCAAACAGATCAGCAGTTTCTAGGACATTTCTTGTTTTATGACATCAGATGCAGTTGACAACTTCTCACTGATCACTTAGTGCAAATGGCATTCTGCCACAACTACTAAACCTAGATAAAGATTTCTAACTCTACAGTGCTCTGGGGATAAAATGAGGCTTTTAAAGCTGTAAGTAATTAGCTGAAATGTTTATAAAAGAAAGAAAAGTAAGTGTGCTGAACTTTTTTTAACTGAAGTATTTACATTTTCTGACTGAGAAAGCTCTTTAATACATTTTTTGTGTGGGTGTACCAGCTGTTCTATATGTAAAGTTATACTAAGACTTTTCAGTGACTGTTAACCATTATAGAAATGCTTCCTTGAAAGGAACTGTGCCTTATGGTATGAAGTCTATCTATCAGAAAGTTTGTTTTGTTTTGTTTTTTAATGCATAGTGTAGTTTTCACACTATCTAACTTCAGGTACCTCATTTACATGCCTAAGTTGGAAAGCAGTCTCCTCCTGAGAATTCAGATCTCTTAAGCTCACTTCTGCCCACTTAAGTCAGATGCTTGATAGGAATCAGCCATTAACTACAAATGGCTGTGAGAGTAACTAAGTGGGTAGGTGAAAGTATCTCAGCTTTATGTAAATCTTAATGTACCATATATATGTATGCCATAATTAGAAAAAGTTTGTTAGCATTTATAAGTAATCAAAACATCGTAATAAAGAAAATTTTAATTGCGTAATATAACATGCAAAAAAAAAAAGTGGGCTTAGGAAGAATCCTATGTGGGCTGTACTTGTAACAGACCTAGTAACTTCTAGAATTTGCATAAAAGGCCTGAAAGATTGAGTATATACTGCCTAATCACCTAGCCTCTGAGGCTGTATCGATTCTTTTTAATGAAAGAGGGCCAGGGATCAGTCCTGTTCAAGAGGCCACAAGAGCACCAACTGATTGGGGAGAGCCAATTGAAGCAGTCCAAACGAGAGCGAAGGGGACAGCTAACAAGCATTGTGGGTGATTATGTTTTGATCAAGTACATGAGCTTGTCTTTGTCTCTTTTATTTAGCAGTATTGGTATGCTCTGAGAGACTCACAGCGAGATTCTTATGCTTCATATTGAAGACTGAATAGAGGCTTGTTACATGGCAGTTAGTACTGGAGCCTCCAGGTTACAGAAAGTTCTTCATTTCTGGTGTCACGAACATTGTTTCCTTTATATGGACAGCTTCAAAAGGAGAGATGGAAATAATAAGCAAAAGAAGAGACAGATACTGCAGTATCTCCCCTGAGCCTTCTCTTCTCAAGTTTGGGCCTATTTAGCCTGGAGAAGAGAAGGTTCAGTGGAAACCTCATTTCTGTCTACAACTACATGGTCAAAGGATTCAGAGAAGACAGAGCCAGACTTTTCTCAGAGGTGCATGGCAGTAGGACTAGAGGCAACAAACCCAAGCTGGAACATGGGAAATTTCCACTAGATACAAGGAAAACATTATTGCTAAAAAAGTAGGACACTAACAATGCAGACAGACTGTGGGATTATCATCCTTGGACATGTTCAAGACTTGACTGGACACAGCCCTGAGCAATCTGAACTGATTAGCCCTGTTTAGAGCAAAGAGCAGCAGGATTAGCTCTTCTTTGGAGTAGCTGGCTTCTCGAGGTCCTTCCAACCTAATTTTTTTCCAAAGAAAATGTTTCAGACTTCCCTTTCAACCTATCATTTCCTAAAGAAAATGTTTCAGACTAATGATAAACTTTGTGGCCAGGACATTTACCAGAGAGCTTGTAATCCTCTTTTAAAGAATGTAATCTGTATTTTGATTGTCCATTTTCAACATGAAACTCAATTTGACCTCTAAGAAATCCATAAATACAACAAATTAGTTATGATATATTTCTATTCCTTTTTGGAGGAAAAATTTTTGACCAGCTCTTTCCAGGTGTCTGCTTTAGCAAAATATCTTTGAGAATTTATCTGATATAACAAGAAAAAATAAAGTGTGTATGAAGAGTGGCTGTATAATTTGTTATAGCAGTCAAGCACTCCTAGGTGTTCAGTAGCACATCTCAATTGCGCTGTGATGCCAAATGCTGCATTCTTTTGACCTCCAGAATAATGTGCCTAGGTGTGCTATAAATATTAATAGCCCCTTTAGTTTCCTATATAATTATTTGAATCCTGAATGGATACACAATAAAGGACTGAAAGGATTGCTGATGAAAACGGTGGGAAACAATAAAGACATAGTACAAACGATTTTGAATAAGTGTAAAACAAGTTTCATTTATTCTGAATGGATAAACTATAATTTTAGAGAATTTAGCAATGGAGTCTCAGACATTCACCATCCTATAATATCTGCAGAAGTACTAGATTCATCCAGAATGCTTAGAAGGCTGATGATGTTATACAAGACATTTTAATGGTGGGTAAAAGGCAGATTAAAATTAATGCACTTTTATTTAAGTTAAGAGCCTCACTGACACAGCTAACAGTGAGATCTTTCTTTTGCTAGATTCTCTGAAGATGAGGGCTGACTGAACAGCCAAGGGGCTTGGCTTTTTTTGTGCTAAAGGGAGAAAGGGAAGAATGGCATCTCACAACTCTCTGAGCTCCCATCTGGAGGCTGGTTTCCACACAGAGGAGCATTGTGGTTGAATGGCCTCTTCTTCCCCTTGGCTCCTGACCGCCTTTCTCCAGTAACGTTTAAATCAGGAGTCTGGTTCCCCTGAAGGAAAAGGAGGACTGTGGCAATCAAAGGTTGACCTGGGAACTGCTATCCTAGAAGGACAAAGTGTGTTATATAAGTAACATTTCTCATTATTGCCTGCATGCAGTCGATGAGGAAGGATGAATAACCTATTCTGGATTTTTATGCTGCTCTGAATCCACTCATTTCATGTAATTACTCATGATTCATCTGCGTGTAAGTAGCACAAGGATCTTGTCCTTCCTGTTTGCTAAATACAAAATTCTAATGCTTGTCCCATTCTTTTTTTTTTTAATTATAACTGTCAATACATATATGCTATATGGAATAAAACTGTTTGATAACATTCCTGTATCTCTTGAAATCTGTTTCCTTTTCAATTCCACACCTTCATAATCAGTTTAACCATAAAAAAGATCCAGATAAAATGTGCCTTTTCCTATTTAAACTAACATACTTAATAGCTGAAGTCAGCAGGCTGAATATATACCTAACTGTTTTGAAAAGGCTTTCTCTGAATATCCTTTATGGCATTAATTTGAGAATGACAGGCTAAAAGAGAAAAGGCTACAATTTTCCAGGGAACTCCATTATTTACTTTAAAAAAAAAAAAAAAGCTGTATGTATAGATCACAGGAAAAATGCAATATTTAACTTGGTAAAAATTAATTCACTTCTCTGGAGTATCACCTATATTATTTGGACTCATACAGTAAATCACGGACAAAGAATTTAGATCGCTAATGACTGAAACAAAGCTGTCCTCCTTCTAGCATTTAAATGTACTGAAGTCATTGCCAGGCTTATATTGATGATACTCTAAGGCTTATATTTGTGATACTCTACTGATTTGAGTTTATATTTATTAAATTATGCCTGATATGTTCCTGAGGAAAAAGCAAGTTGATCTGATATTAGTCTGAGGACTGAAATTCCATACAGCTTTTCCCTAATTTAGCCAGGTTTTTTCCTACACTCTAGTTCCGGATATACAGTATGAAAACTGCTGTATTCTTTTACAGTTACTTAAATGTAGTACAGGAATCTGGGTAGTCTCTCTAGGTTGTTTTTCGCCTAACTTTTCCTTCCACGATAAAAGCGAAAGGAACATCAGAAATCCTTTCATAGTTGAAACATCATGACTCAGCTGTCGCTACTCCCTCCACAGTGCATCATTTCCCAAAGAGCTTGGAAAAGAGGGGGCCATGCCCCCTGTCAGAGACCAGGGTGAGCAGAACAAGTGGAATAGGTACTGTTAGAGTCAGTGCAAACAGAACTTGATAACCTGAGAAATCAGTAGCTACGCTGACAGCTACATTGCTTCTGATAAATAAAGGGGGCTTCAAATCTAACCGTGTCTCATAGCCAAGTGGCACGAACTGTCTCACATTTGTACTGCTTAAGGACTCCCTCCTCCCTCTCTTGAGAGCAGATTAATAATTGAGCAGAGTGCTCAAAGTGGGAAAGTGTCCAATATCTGAGCTCACCTCCTGCCTTTCTGCCACAGTAGTGTAGATAACTTCAGTGAGTCTGGAGCCAGTGTCAAAATTGTAAGGAAGGACCAAAGGTCCACATCCTGGCTGGAATCTGAGCCAAGGATCTGAAAAAAAGACAGAACTAATTGGAGCAAGATACAATCCAGACTACTCAGGGCATGTATACTCTCCAGAAAGGGATGCACCTTATCAGCACTGGTCAGATAGAAGCTCTTGGGAGATAATCAGTGTACAAGCCTAGTTACTGTACAACTCACTGGCTGGAATACAGGACCTTCCTTGCACAATCTGTTTCTACAGTGTTTTGTAGACTAACATGCATTCAGGCATCCAAAAATGTGAAAATACCCCTCTTGTGTAAAATCCACATAAACTCATTTACACTGGAAGATTTCCACACCTAGAAAGGAGGAGGGAAATTAAAAGGAAGTAATCTTAAGTCTGAGTGTACCTCTAGCTTCTTGTTACTTTAAATGGAAACTGGGCACCAAAGTTGGAACAGAAAAGCTAAATGTTTCAGGTGTCAGCATTTTAAATAGATGAATAAGGATCTGAACTTAATATCTCCAAAACCTTCCAGTTTTCTGTACCTGACATATAATATCTTATAATAGGTCTAATTTCATTACTGAGGAGTTCATTAAAACTTTTAGTATTGCAATTCCTTTCTGGAACTTTGGCTGTTAATTCCAGTTATTGAAGACAGTGATACCAAAAGTACTAGAGGTCAGAAGTGGTTTAGCATCATTTTAAGGAGAGATGACAAATATGCTTAAGAACAAAGGATAAAATATGATCTACCACCATTTTAAATTATAATTGAAATAGAAATTATTCCAAAAAAGCACCCCAAAAAATCCCCATATTTTTCCTCATTGTGAAACATATTTTAGTCCTGATATATCAGGGATAACAGTTTTTGTCTCATCTAATTCTTCCAACAAAGGAAACAACTCTGAACAACCTCCCCCTCCAGTTGGATTCTTTGATTTAATCTGTTTAAGCATCAGGTTATTTACCCCTCTAATGTACTTTGTGGTGAGGTTGTGCCAGCTGGTTCCTTCTTTGGAGAGTCAGTTTGACTTAGTAGTTCATCTTCATCCCTCTGAACAAGAGGGTTTTGCTTCATATTCTAGTAGCTGATAGCCATGATGATACTGCAGACTACTAGTACTGAGGGTTCAGTGGTTGGACGTCACGTAGGTACTATCTTTGCAATGTTACACCACATTTTCATTTGAAAGATTCTGATTATTTTTTTCAGACACATGTTAAAAATCCCATAGCACTTTGGGATTTTGACCAGCTTTCCTTATCTAAATTAATACCATCACAGACTTAATTAACACCAATATAAATATTCACAGCTGTTTATATGATAGATCTGAATGCAAAACGCTGTGTTTGCATAAGCTGTTATGTTACAGGCATACAATTTATTGCTTTCTTAAGGGGGATACAATTTATATAAAAATAACCAAATGCAAAATGAAATTAAACATCTGATACTTATTTTTACTTGCATTATTATTAGTATAACAGTTCTATCATCTGTATTAGTGGGAAGCTTTTGCAAGTACGGAAATAAACAATGCACCATTTTTAGTTATTGTACATACCTGAAGGAATATTGTTGCCGTTATTATTTAACATATGGCTTGCAGATTACACCTAGGAAAAAATTCTCTTTCTTTTAGTAAAAAATGCTTTAAGTTGTTTGTAGAATACCCTTTTTTGGGAAAAGTCTTCTAGATATTTCCTGTATTTACTTGAAGTTTTCTTCTTTGAAAAAAATAATTTATCTCTTTAAGGGAAAAACATCAACTAGAAAAAACAAACAACAACAACATCTAGAAAAAACAAACAATATCTATTTTTTATTATATTTGAAACAATATCAATATCTATATTAGACTATAGGTGCAAAATTTCTGGTCACATCAATATAAATTGTTTTCTGATTTTGTCATATTAAGTCACCATAAAGCCTTCCAAAACTATGTGAAGTTAAATATAAACGGAGGTATTATTCAATGATTCTTGAGAGAAAATATTTCAAATACATTGTTGGGGGGTTGTTAGGATTCTGGGAATGATTCTAAACCTGACCTAGAACTTTTCAATGTGTTCCTTAATTAACAAAAGAATTTTTCCTGAGTTAGTGTTAGTGATGGTGATTGCCATTGAAATAAACACTAAGTCATGTAAATATAAACAGTGGTCCTTTAAATCTGTGAAAAATAAAGGTAGACATTAATTTTGTTCATGTGAAGTAATGTGGCTTTGAGACAAAGTATTACTCTTGCTATTTTAAGGATATTTTAGTTGCCGGTAGAAAAAAACTATTGAATCTATTAAGTTCAAGTCTTTGGCAAACAGAAAATGAGGAAAAGTAATACTTTGGGACAAGAAGAATACAAGGGCTTTAGGCAATAAGGAAGGAACAGCAAACAACTCCTGTAATTTAAAAGTAATAGTGAGAAAGGTGATTTCAATCTGTAATGGCATTTGCTAGAAAGCGTACCAGCTGAAAAGCAGAATTAGAAGTATTAACCAAAACAAACTATAACAAAAGACCAATATTGAGATGGAAAACCCAAACTCTCAGAAGTCAAAACTGCCTGCTAAATCATAACTTTATCCCTTTTGAGCACGATAATACAGCCGTTATAATCATTCTATTAAATTATTTTTATTGCAGACACTTCATACAGTGAATGGGTAGTAGTTTTAAAATGGACAGCAATTCAGTACTTTTTCTCTTCATTGTTAAATGTCTTAGTCATATATCTACAGCACAATATTCAAACTTCCTTTTAAAGATAGACTTGGTATATTTAGTTATTATCTTCATGGACTTTCCTATAATGCTTATGTCTCTAGAATCTGAATGATTCAAGAATTAATTAATCTTCATACACTCCATAGTGAGGGAGAGACTGTCTCAGATGAGGAACTGAGATGGAGACTAGAAAGATACACTGATATTTGAGGGTCCAACTTGCTTCATGTAAGTTTTGATTTTTAAGGGAAAACAGCTTCCTACAGGATTTTATGTTCACTGCACAGATTTACTGGCTTTAATTGCAGCTGTGAGTGCTTACTATTAGTGAAAATGAGACTCCAGGGTGTCAGTGTGTGCACCAACAACAAAAAAAAAAAAACAAAACCCAAGCCTAAAGTTTGCTTTAAGGGCATAGCAAGTTGGTGACAGGATAAGTAAAGAATCCAGGTCTTTGCTACACTAATCAAATACCTTAACCACAGAATGTTTTTTTTTTCTCCCCCTGAAAATTTTTGCTTACTACTTAACATACCTTCAGGTAATTTGGTGGAAGTTTTGGGAACTGTTTCACTACTTCATTACACTGACTGTAACACAAGTGTATTCTTTACAGTAAATAGAATAAGGTTCCTGCCAAAAGCATGATTAAACTCCCCATGTTGATGTGAATCTCTAATCATGCTCTTTATGGACAACCGTACATTCTTTTCTTAATTTGTATCTGCCATCTGATTGCTTGATTTTTTGACCATTAATCATCTTTAAACATGAATTTTTGATGTGTAACACCTTTTCTTTATTAAAAGGTTAATCAAAATCAATGCTATAAGTTGTGTACTTTATTACCGCAACCAAAATCTCTCATCCTCTGCCACTTGAGCTGATGATTGAATAGCTAAGAACATAAAGTGTGCTCTCTAAACCAACACTCACAAGGGGAGGCACCAACAGTAGATTTCACAGGTATTTGCTGTTAGTTGCATTCCCCTCAAACATTGAAGGGAATTATGCTTCGGCAAGACAGAATCTATTCCCCCATTTTCTTCAGGTATGCCTGAAGAACTAAACTGCCTGTTTCTCAATACTCTATCTTTATCATCTGAATTTTCATTCCAGCCTCATCATTCTAACGTGGACAGTCCAACCATCCTCTCCCTATGCATGTTTATTCCAGTGCCTCTCAATTATAACTACTACTGCCATTTTTCAGTAGTCCCCATTTATTCTGATATTGCCCCAGAAGTCCCTATTTTATTTTCTTTATTCAAGTGGTTCTTATTCTTGATATCTTGTTCTTCATATAATCTGTTTCTCCTACTGTCCTCCATTTGCTGTCTTTACTGACTTCCAATCTCATCCTTACTCCTTGGGCTTCTCATTCATGCAGTCACCAAAATGATTCTTCTTAATTATGTCTTCACCATCTCCCCTCTGTAGTTTCCTGTTTAAGCCTTTTAAACACAGGTCCTCCTATGGGTTGTTAGTTTTCTTTTTTGTTTTTGGTTTTGCTTTTTTTCCTTTTTTCTTCTTTTCTTCTTTTTCTTTGCATTTATTTATCAGCCTGTCTTTACTCCTTTCTTCTTCTTCAGTTAGTCCAGCTTTCCTTCCTGAGACCTGCTCTCTATTTCTATCCCTACTTCAGGCAGTGCAGTGCCCATACTTCTTTGCTTCCTTGTCTTGTGGTCTGCAAGTTTTATTGTAATGTCCTGCTCTTGAGTCAGAAAGCTTCTTCTTCTGTGCTGATTAGGTCTTTCCCCAAGATAAGATGCTGGCCTGAGTAGCACAGGAATGACAGAGTTGAAGTACTTATGTTCTTTTCCACAGAATACAGAGATAACTGTTCCTAATTCATAAAGGGTACATCTTTTGAAGCAATTAATGAAAGGATGGGAATGCCATTAATTTCACTTGTTATTAATTGTAATGCAGATTTTGGAATAAAAGGATAAGCCCCAATAAAAGTTTGAAAGATCTCTAGCGGTTTTAATCAATGCATTAATTAATAATGAGCTAAGGCTATCTCACTGATCACAAGAGAGAAATGCACAGATCAAAAACAACCTGGAAAGACAGGTTTCAAAGTGGCTTCTAATATTGTAGTGGATATATACTAGACATATGAGAGTTGCAAAACCTATTTGGTCAAGAGAGGGACTCTTCTGCTTTATAGCATATTAATTTACTCAATTAATATGAACAATCACGCTATCACAATTATGGCAGTATGAAAGGGACAACCAAAAATTGTACTATGTGCAATACTGACAGAAAAAGAAAAATAGTATTATTAGTTCTTGTCCTACAGATTTTCTTTTCTATCCCACAGCTTGCCCTGCATATCTTCGATCATAAAAAATAAGTTAATATGGCTAGCATCAGCTTGAAAGAGCTTCTAGGAAATAGATTCACAGATTCTGTGCCTTCATTCATTTACTTTTCCTCATTGTTGCACTTGTTTGATATATTTCTCATAGAGAACCCCATATTAACACTCCAATAATCAGGATTTTTTTTTCTGCAGACAACATACACAGCAACATATGCATAGTTATGAGAGTCATATCACTTAATTTTAGCCACCTAAATGTTAAGGGCCAGGGTAGCCAGGTGTCTAAAGTATTTGTTAATGGAGAAAGATAAATACCTCCAGAAAAATTTTCATCCCAACTACATCAGATTACCTACTTTAGGAGACAGTTATTTCTCTCTCCACTGATATGGAGAGAAATACCTGCCTCCCAAGGTGGGACACCTGACATAGTTGGGATGAAAATTCATACCTGGGATAAAATTCATAATGGAGATGAAGATTCTCCAGTGGTATGGAAAGAGTCTAGACAATTAGTTTAACTATACAAATGAATGTGGATAAAACAGCATACTTTGTAACCTACTAAATGACTGGTAATGAGGAGATGATTACGTAGCTTATGTCCTTTGTCCTCTAGTCAGGGACACCAGCATTCAGTTATAACAGTTAGGTTGTGGTATAAATACTTATCTACTGTAGTTAAAAAAAGGACATCATATTGTTATCAGAGAGTAAGAATTTTCAGTTCGTACTAATCTGTCTAAACTCTGTGAACTTGGGTATGAACTCCTGGCTCTTCTTAAGACAGATGTTTGGAGTTTCACTGGTGACTTCAGGGAAGCTAGATTTCACAGATAAAATCTTTATATCCTACGCAAACTATGTTCCCTCTGACCAAGGTTTCACAGAAAGAATGTGTGAATTATTTCCCATTTCTGTCTTTGCTAAATAAAGTAAAAAATTATTTTTTTTCTATTTATATTGGAAAGAGTTATTGCCAGTAATCAATACCTGCTGTGCAGTTTTAAACGCTGTTCAGCAACACATTTAGTGTCAGTTGTGATGTTGACACATCTAGAATCCCATAGAGTTAACAGAAGTTGTTAATTATATCACTTTCAGTAGCTAAACTCTAGTAGCTGTTACTTCTTGAGTAAACAAACTTCAATCAACTATAAGGCTTTCAGGTCTCATTAAGGTTCTTGAAAAAAAGTAAGAGTTGACTGTTTTGAAAGGCACATTGACGTTGTAGAACTTGTAGCTATAAGACATAAATTTTTAAACTGCAAGGCATCAACATAATTAACTGGTGTTTTAAAGATATATACATTTAAATGCATATGAAGCAAAGTAAAATGTTAATTTTCAGAGAAGAAACGTATCTACTGAAACCTGCCACAAACTGGTACCTCAGTAAAAGTTTTCATTTTTGCTAATATTGCAGTTTTTATTGCAGGTAATGTTTTCCAATATTCATAAATCAATAACTTTAATCTGTAATTGTAATCCATAATTTTAAAAGAGATGTATGAGCTTTGAAGTGGTCTTGGGTTAAACGTCAAGGTGTTCAAAAGAAGTATGACTTATGTTTGGTTTTAAACACTGAATCTGTTGAAAATTCAGAAGCTGAGCCTGGAAAGTGCTTTAAATCTAACAGTAAAAATGAAAAAAACAATAGGCAAAAGCAAGCAAGCTATAAGCAGTTTTGCCTATAATTTTTGGAACTGCAGTAATTTTTTATATGACATATGCTTAGAGAGTCTACCTTATTTAAAAAAATAATTTTGCACTGATAATTTGTTCCTGAATCCATCCAATGTAGTTATAATTCATAGCAAGGCCTTCTATTACCTGGGGCCTATTAATAAGGCAAACACTCAAGGTTTTTGAATAGGTTGTCTACCAAAGTAGGCAAGAGTACCCACCCTGTGGGAAAGGCACGATACCTATATTACTCACCAAGCTAATGAAAAGACATTCAACTGAGCAGTACCTGAATAAGAAAATTGAACAAAATGAAAATGAGCAGTGGATATTAAAATCATGTAACTAACTCAGTACAAGCCTTGGCAATGTCTTAGTCTTGGGACCATTAGGAAAAGGAAATAATTTTTCCCCTTAAAAATATGTAAATTGAGGTAACATGGAATATTAGTATTTCCATTTGTTCTTAATCTGCAAGGTATGTCATACTGATGATAAACAGTATTTCCTTTAAGAAGTTGCACTGGATAGTCTTCTAGTAAAAATTTTATTTTTATATTGATGCCTAGATAAATATGTGCATTCTCTCAAATACAGAGCTTATATCTCTTATTCATAAATAAATTACATCTCATGTTTGAATATCAGGTATATTTTTCTAAACATCAGGAACTAGAATTGCAAAGGTCATTAAACACATCTGTATAATTAATAGTTGTATATTCGTATGGTGTTTTTCAAGAAGTAACATCCAAGTGTAGAAACTAGTAGATATATTAGTTTATTTGAAATACATATTGTTGTTTATGATAAGCATACAATTAAAAAAAAATCAAAATGGCATTTAGAATTCTGAAGAAAGATGCAAGATTAATTCAATCTGCTTTTATGTGCAGACCGTGTCTTTAACTGACGATTTTATATTATCTCTGTGTAGCCCCCTCCCACTGTCAGTGCACAGTGAGCCGGAATAAAACCAAATTGGAACTGGAGTAAATTTCAGATATTCATAGCTGTGAACCTGTGTGAATAGAAAACGTTTCTTCATATGACTCTAGAGAAATTGCTAAATGCTCTCAAAGTGAAAACCAAAGTTGTAATTGGACCTGAGGGCAATATCTATAGTAACAGACAAAATACAGCAGGGGATAGGCACAGCCAATGGTATGCAATTATCTATTTTGTGTCACATTTGGTATGCTCCCTAGAACGGCTACAGTCAGTGCAAATCAGCTTTCCCCTGCCTATTCCTATCCATGATCTGAGGGACAGCATGGCTAAGGGACTATTTCAGGGGACTTTAGGGATAAAGTACTATTTTTGGAGGGAATAGAGAGTTTTAGCCATGTGAATACAAGTTGTGCTGCACCACTTGAGGGCCAATGAGCAAGACCTTGTCACTGTATTTACTAGCATATATGTGAGTCAATGAGAGTCTGGAAGTGAATCGCTCATTCTTTTGCTTCTAATGAGTACATGAAAAACACCAGAAGAACTTTCAACTTCTAAATCTAGGGTTTGCAAAAACACAAAATAATAAATTACACGTGGTAAACTTTGTAGACAGAGAAAATTCACACCTGTTAAATGTGGTAAATGAAACAAGTTAAAAAGAAAATGTCAGTCATATACAAAGTATCTTTAAGGATTATTTACTCAAGTTACTATTGGCCTATTTTAGAGATTCAAAGGCATTCTGAAGAGTTTGCAGCAAGCCAGGAAGCCATTCAGAATTACTAGACTATTTCCACTACATTTGAGGCTTGGCTGTGCATCTGCTCCCTGGTCTTCTCAGTAACTTTCCTGGTTAAAGTTCTGCAAATGTCTTTTTTGCTGTGTCACTAAATTTTTTATTCCTCTAACTCCTTCAGCACTTTCTCACACACTGAGCTCAGCAAGCTGCTTTCAGAGTAATATTCATTTCCTCAGCTCTTCAGAGACTCCCATCTACCCAAATGTGCAGTGGCCATGGAAAGGCAAACAGTCAGGTTTCTTTCCTCACAAGTTCTGAAGAAAGCATAAAGTACTGGTGGGTATAGTACAGAATCACAGAATCACAGAATCGTATAGGTTGGAAAAGACCTTTAAGATCATCAAGTCCAATCGTTAACCTAACACTACCAAGACCACCACTATACCATGTCCCTAAGCACCTCATCCAAACGTCCTTTAAATACCTCCAGGGATGGCGACTCAACCACTTCCCTGGGCAGCCTCTTCCAATGCTTGATAACCCTTTCAGTGGAGAAAAATTTCCTAATATCCAGTCTAAACCTCCCCTGGCGCAACTTGAGACCATTTCCTCTTGTCCTATCACTTGTTACTTGGGAGAAGAGACCGACCCCCACCTCTCTACAACCTCCTTTCAGGTAGTTGTAGAGAGCAATAAGGTCTCCCCTCAGCCTCCGCTTCTCCAGGCTAAACAATCCCAGCTCCCTCAGCCGCTCCTCATAAGACTTCTGCTCCAGACCTTTCACCAGCTTTGTTGCCCTTCTCTGGACACGCTCCAGCACCTCAATGTCTCTCTTGTAGTGGGGGGCCCAAAACTGAACACAGTATTTGAGGTGCGGCCTCACCAGTGCCGAGTACAGGGGCACGATCACTTCCCTAGTCCTGCTGGTCACGCTATTTTTGATACAAGCCAGGATGCCATTGGCTTTCTTGGCCACCTGGGAACACTGCTGGCTCATATTCAGCCAGGTATCAACCAACACCCCCAGGTCCTTCTCTTCTGGTCAGCTTTCCAGCCACTCTTCCCCAAGCCTGTAGCGTTGCATGGGGTTGCTGTGGCCCAAGTGCAGGACCTTGCACTTGGCCTTGTTAAACCTCATACAATTGACCTCGGCCCATCGATCCAGCCTGTCCAGGTCCCTCTGTAGAGCCTTCCTACCCTCCAGCAGATCAACACTCCCACATAACTTGGTGTCATCTGCAAACTGAGGATGCACTCGATTCCTTCGTCCAGATCATTGATAAAGATGTTAAACAGAACTGGCCCCAACACAGAGCCCTGGGGGACACTGCTTGTGACTGGCCGCCAGCTGGAGTAAACTCCATTCACCACCACTCTTTGGGCCCGGCCATCCAGCCAGTTCTTTACCCAGCGAAGAGTACACCTGTCCAAGCCATGAGCAGCCAGTTTCTCCAGGAGAATGCTGTGGGAAACTGTGTCAAAGGCTTTACTGAAGTCTAGATAGACAACATCCACAGCCTTTCCCTTATCTACGAGGCAGGTCACCTTGTCGTAGAAGGAGATCAGGTTGGTCAAGCAGGACCTGCCTTTCCTGAACCCATGCTGGCTGGGCTTGATCCCTTGGTTATCCTCTACATGCCATGTGATAGCACTCAGGATGATCTGCTCCATCAGCTTCCCTGGCACCGAGGTCAGGCTGACAGGCCTGTAGTTCCCCGGGTCCTCCTTCCGGCCCTTCTTGAAGATGGTTGTCACATTAGCTAATCTCCAGTCAGCAGGGACCTCCCCAGTTAGCCAGGACTGCTGGTAAATGATGGAAAGGGGCTTGGTGAGCATATCTGCCAGTTCCTTCAGCACTGAAGTAGATGGTAAACAAAGTAGTAGATGGTAAACAAAGTAGATGGTAATATGCCATCTACTGGCATAGTAGATGGTAAACAAAGAGAAAATAGATGCTACCACCACAATGCTATTAAAAACATGATTTCTTTCCCAAAAAACCTCAATACAGCATTAGAACATTTAGAAAAACTGTTATCAAAGGCTAATCTTACAATCCTTATTTCTTGCCATGGAGATCATTGAAAAGATTTAAAGCATATCCACATTACTAGGACTGCATGGACTGTGAGGATCAACTGAGGGAGTGAGGCTCATTCAGCCTAGACAAGAGGTGGCTTGAGGGGACCTAATAGCAGTCTTACAATACTTAAGAGTAGGTTACCAAGAAGATGAAACTAGTGTCTTTACTGAGGTGCACAGCAGGACAAAGAGGGAAAAATGATCATAAATTCAGACAGGTGAGGTTCTGAACAGGAATAAGGAAAAAAGACCACTATGAGGATAATTAAGCATACAAACACATTGCCCTGAGAGGCTGCGAAGTCTCTGTCCTTGGGCATTTTAAAGACTTGACAGTACAAGAGCCCTGAAAAACCTGGCCTGAATTCAGCATTGACCCTCCTCTGAGCAGGAGGTAGAACTGGCTGGCCAGCTGAGAATCCTTCCAGACTGAGTGATTCTTTGATTATTTATATGGATGAACAAAAGAATGAAGTAATATTCCCCTGTCTATTTAAAGGATGTTTGACACTCCCAAATTTACAATCTTTTCCAGAACAAAGCAGCACAAAAATAACACTGCAAGAGATCTCTTTTTTTCACTGTCTGGTCCTTTCTAACAGGCAACCTTGAAATGCTGTCATAAACTGATAATGTTCCATATGGAAGTCATTTTGCTTTTTTGCCATACCTACTTACCTTGAAAGTTTATCCCAGATGTGGATTCAACTGATGATTTGAAATCAGCAGGACTGAAGAGCAGAGGTGTAGGAATTTCTTTTGATCAGACATGCGAAAAGGTGTCTGGAGATTGTTCAAAGCAGAAGAAACAAAAAGAAGTAGGTATCTCTGAACTGAGGTGGATGAAAAACTTCCTCAAGGAAAGGAAATCAGATTTATAAAGGAGTAGGCATCTTCTAACTATATTTGATGACTAAAGCATAAAAGGGATAATCTGTTTAGGGGAAGCCTCGAATCTGAGGCAGCAAAGAAGGGTTAAAGAAGTGCTATCTAATGAAAACATTAGAACATACTTGGAGTTATCCTGAACAGCATCGCTTTTTCTCTGATTTTCAAGACATAACATGAAATTCCAAGGTCTTCACAACCTTTCACTTTGTACTCCTGGTATGAATAGTGACAGAATCACAGGCTGGATGAGGTTGGTAGGGACCTCTGGAGATTGTCTAATCCATCTGCCTTTCTCAGGGCAGGGTCACCTAAGCAGGTTGCTCAGGGCCATGACCAGTTCAGTTTTGAATATGTCTAGGGGTATAGACTCCAAGTCTTCCTGGGAAACCTATTCCAGTGTTTGACCACATCACTGAAAAGAAGTTTTCCCTTATGGTTAAATGGAATTTCTTGTATTTCAATTTGTGTCTGTTGCCTCTTGTCCTGTCTCTGGGTACCACTGAGAAGAGTCTGTCTCTGTCTTCTTTACTTTCCCCCATCAGGTATTTATGCACATGGATAAGATCCCCTTGAGCCCTCCTTTCTCCACGCTGGAGACTCCCAACTCTCTCTGCCTGTCCCTGAATGTCAAATGTTCCACATTCCCTTAGTCATTTTAGTGTCCCTAAGACCTTGCAGTATATAAATTTCCTGACAAACTAAATAACCTTACATTGCTTACAGCAACAAAATGTATCAAGCTTAAAAAAATTGACATTCCTCTAAATTAGTTCTTTTCAAGTCTGAAATGTCACAATTACTTTAATTGGAGAGAGGTTGTTGCTGTTCCAGGAACCCTCCTTCTTTTTCTCCCACCCTGAAAATATTGTTCTGCATCTGCAAAATCTACAGGAAACTTATCCAAAATTATTTCTTCCACTGCTGAGACTAATACCCCAAGACAAAGTACTGAAGACTTCTGACTGATGAAAAAATAAAATGTTTAAATATGTTTTTCTTACTATATTAGCTTTCATAGAGTAATTTGCCATTAGAAATGTAATTAGTAAGCACTGACAATTCCCTGAACTTTTGGTCTATATTATGAAGGTAAAACTATAGAAAAACATCAGGGATTTCACTCTAATGTTGCTGCTTGGAGACATTATGTTTCCACACATGATTATTTGATTTTTGGTACATATACTCCTGGATATTTCAGCGCAGAAGAGGCAAAATGTACATATTTATGTTATACAACCTTCTTGTGGGCAGGATCAGTTGACTCCATTGTTTTCCAGAGAAATGGGAGCCAAACTAGGGGCTTTCTTTAAGTGGGGAAGCATGGCCTGATCAAAAGGTTCCTTCCAACCAAAATTTTTCTAAGGTTTGAGTAAATATTATTGCTGATTGTACAGATGAACTAAGTGAATATTGCCTCCATTGCTCCTTCATACAACTAGTGACATATGTGCTAAAAATATATGAAGAATAACAGTTAAGAAAGGATTTGTCATCGTCATTTAGGTGCATTTTTATTCTAGATACTAAAATGACACATACTGAACTTGTCTTTATAAATTCATAGCCCCAATCTGTCTTTCTGGAATAAACTCTGGGCACATTTACATTATTTTTCTTTAGAACTCTGGTTTAGGTCTCACTGTCCATTTTAATAAACCAATAATCAGTTTCTGCCCCAAAGAGCTAACACATTAGGATTATGATAGGTGCAAGAATAATCAGGCATTGTAATAATGGATATGTTTCAATATCAGAGTAGAATCATCAGTTTCTAATATTATTATTTAATATTAACAAGAAAATATTATTTTTTTCCAATTAAAGAAAAATACTACCACTAAATGGATGTTGCACTTATTAATAAGATATTAAATAGGAGTCACCAGATGGTGCTGTAACACCTAATTTTATGAAGTCCTTTGTCTGAACAAACAATAGTTTCTCTCTTCAGCCACAGGAAAAACTACATTCTTTCTAGTTCAATGATGCACTTCATTTTAGGGAGAACTCTTGCAAGCAAACAAAACATGTGCTTTCTACCTTGGTTTCATTCACCAATCATTTTGGTTGACATAAGTAAATTTTATGTGTTTGGGCTGAGAATCCTAAACCAGACAAATTTTCTGCATGCAATGTGTCTCTGTCAGAAGAAAAGTAGGTGGTGTAAAATTAACACCTTAGGAACATAAGGTAAACTGCTAATTTCATGCTCAAAATTGGCTATCCCTTGGCAGAATACTAACAGTTTGCCCATGATATATTAAAAAAAAAAAAAAAAAAAAGTCTTCTTTCATCCCTGTTTAGTTATACAGCAAAGAAAACTTCCTTATCAGAGCACTTTGACACTGGTCTTGGACAGTTCCAAAAGGAACACTGAAACCCATGATGAAATTCAGAATAGGCTTCTGAATTTATTGCACCTGGCACTTCACACATTTTAATCTATGGATTTAGATGGATTGAAACATAACACAAAGCTGTCTATAAATATCCATTTTACATCTAAGGTCTTTCTCAGTTCAGACACCTATTGCCCAGTACCAATGACACATTCTGTTATGCTTGGGGTTGCTTTAACCAGAAAGAAAACTTGCTTCTTTCAGTCCATGACTTTTAAAAGAATTACAGGCTTACTTTTAAGTTAGAAGGAATGGTAAAAAGCTTGAGATATGATCCAGTCATTGACCTTAAAACTGTAGGCTTATTCATCTTCCCTGTAAACACAGACAGGAACTATTTGCTTAGATCTCTTTGTGTATTTCTACATCTCAGGTGAAAATTCCAGTAGTGGTTCCTCCCACAGTTCTTCAGTAAGCAAAATACACTGAAAAGGAGTATAAAAAGAACTATGGGACAATATTGTTTATATGAAACCAAAAAGAGAACTGGAACGTCATTCTTCTGTTTTAATTATATTTCCTCAATCACTTTGCACTTCCTTCACCTTTTCCCCTTCACACTTGCTTACTCACCACTCCATGTTATATTTTTGCTGCCAGATCAGAGTGGAGTGCTAGCCTCCTTCTTGTTTCAGTACACAAGAGGCAATGAAAAGCCTCCTTCTATCAGCTGAAAGAAATGTGAAATATTTTTTTCAAGTTTGCCAGAAAGTGAACACAGTGCCTTCTCCCTAAAACTTGGGACAAGATCTTCTGACTTCTGATGGATGCTAAGAATAGACTGTGCATTAAATATTAAAGCCAGCATGGAAAAGCATAGAAGAACACATGCAGCAGCAAGCATAGAAGAACACATGCAGCAGCTTTTATTACAGTAAGGCTTAAAACGAACAGTGTATGTGACACTATAGTTTATAATAAATCATGTTCTGATTCTTTTTTAAAGCTTTTTAGGATTACTTAGCTGATCAAACACTGCCTCAGAATTTCCAGTTTGGCATCCAGTTTGTCTTCAGATCAGAGGACTACACTATTGAGTTTAGGTCCTGTGTACCTTTGCATACAAGAACTTGCAAAAGTATGTGAGGATAAGAAATAAAAACACTCTAAAAAACTTACGTTAAGTAAAAAAAGAAAGACAAAAATCAGGAAATATCGGAATAAAATAATACAATATTGAATATTTTACTGTAAACAAGATCTGATCTTTACTTCTGTGTATTGCATTGCAGGTAATTTCAGCTCTGATCTCTAATTTTTAATTGGTCCAAAATAAATGCTTTCAAAATACAGTTAATTCTAATATAGAACTTTCAAGACATCACTTAGTTCAACACCTAACTAAACTAGCAATTAAAAATACATCTTTTACAGTTTGAATGTATCTGCTTTAAACTTGATATACAGTCTAAGGTTAGAACACACAACTGGATGACTGTGACTACTGCATATCACGACTGCTATTATTATATGTGTTATTAGCCTGTAGAATATCTGAGAAAAAAAAAAGTTAATCAAGATCTCTTCAACTCTCTTCAAGCTAAAATAACACCTTTTACTACATTTGCCTCAGTTAACCTGCCAAAGATTGACTAATACCAAGCAATATTACTGAAGTTAAGTTAAGGTATCAGGGCTATGCCTTAAAAAAATCTTATTGGCTAATTCTTAAATTAATGACATATATGCATAGAGTAGAAGAGTAGGTGTTTGGGAGCTCTACATTCAGTTTTATAGATGGAAGGTCTGATGCCATCTAAAATTATCTGCACAGCCCCAGAATTTCACAGAAGTTCTCCGCAGTGTTAACCATGTTGAAACAAGTAAGCTTTGGTTTGTCATTGTCATTTTCCCAAGCAGTAATTCTCACATCCTATTAAATATCTGTTCTTCATTAATGAGCTCTAAGAAGGATATTTCTCTACGCTTATTGTTTTAGTGCTAGATTGTTGTATTTATGTCAAAAGCACAGATGCTTTTTGTTAATCAGCAGTAAGGTTCAGTTCCATTAGAACTTTCACAACCACTTATCACATGAGGAGTAGATGAAATAGCCATCTGTGTAAATCTAAAAACTTTTTTGAGAGAGTCCAAATTGCTTATTTATACATTTACAGCAGTCTATTTTTTATCCCTTGGCTAATCCATTTAGACCTGCATTTCAGTATATCAGTGCATTTACATTTTTACCATTCAGGAATTCAAATATTTTGGTTAGACATCATTTGTTCTGAATAAAGTTCTGTACGCTGGAGTTCAGTCATGCATTTTCTAGCATTATATCAGCACTATACAATAAATCTCATAAGGTCAGAAAACAGTTAGAGCTTTTTGTCTTGTTTACATTTTCAATCTAAAATTATCAACATGGCATTAATACATATTCTCTTTTGAGATATGATGATGATACTGGTTTATAGTGTGATTGTACAATAATTTTACGTGTCTATTGGTCTATCAATCAAACCAGGAAGGTGATGTAATTTAGAAAAGCCTTGAAGAGATAAAACTTGATGAAAAATATATCATCAGTGTTCCACGGCTGTTCCACAAACTCAAATCTTATTCTTACAGTTAACAAATAAGTAAGTAAAAAGGGTTGTAGCAAATTTAATGTTTAACATTTAAGAAATCCAGTGATATGTTTCTCCATAAGAACTTATAAAAGATCTTGAAAGGATTTGTCTGCACGTGAAAATACTATGTTGTATCAGTCTCCTAAATACTATGTTGTATAAATCTCCTAAAACCAATTATACTTGGGAGGATTATTTCTAACAGTTACATTTGGGAACAATGTCTGTCAGGGACCCTAGAATTAGTCCAAAGATACAGCTACAATCTCTCAAAGTATAGAAGATACAGAAGAAAGAATCATCAAACCTTATCATCCTCATTGTCTTCATCAGTATTTTTCAAGTTACTTCCTCATATTTTCATTCACCACTGGAAGACCTGAATTTGTGGATGTCAAATCATTTTAAATTCGTCCTCTAGGATGGGATTCACCTCAGAACATGTCCTAGTGAGTCTAAGCCTAGTCTCACTCTCTAAAACGCACAGTCAGACAAACATCAAGGGAAGATTATTCAGTTCTATCTTACACAAGGCAGGCACATATTACTAAATCAAGGTGATTAAGTTGCACAGTTTGCATGGGCAAGACTTCTCCCATCAAGACCATATTTAGAGGCAAGTTGTGTTTAGTACCTGATATATTTCTTTATTCCTTCATTTTATCTCCTTCTTTGGATGAAGACAGCTAAATTTGATTTTTGCTGTCACTGTGAGCCAAGAATAGCAATGACAAAACTTGGAACTAAAGAGCTGCAAAGATGGAGCAATACCACACATGCAAACATTCAGAATGAATCTGGTCACTTAAATGCAGAAATATGACTTGCCATGCTGAATTCCTACAAATGAAGCATGATTGATTGATTATACCCTGTCATAAGAGGTTCCCTCAGAGCAAAGGAATTAATTTAGATAAATACAAGGTAATAATACACTTAGGAAAATGTAATATCAATGGGATGTACAAAACTGGTGAGTTCTGGTTAAGAAATTGATAGCATTGCAGACATCACAGCTGCATGATATTGCACAAAATGTTTTCTGTATATAAATAGGTGGCTCATGCAGCAGAGAAAGTAATACAGTCTTAGTAACATTTAACCCTGAAGTAAATTTTGTGATTACCATCTTAAAATCTGGTAAGAGTAAAAAAATAAAAAATAAAATAAAATAACCCCCCTTAAAACTTATAACCTGAGATATATTAATGCCCTTTTATATCTACCAGAAAAAGGTGACAAAGGCAAAATTTATTGTGTATCGACTGAGATACAATAGATGTCTGTGAATAAGTTAAGGACTAATTTAAGCATTACAAATCAGTAAGAAAACAAGTATGAAACAGTCTACAAAGTGTAAGAACATATGCTGGAGACTTAACTGATTCTCTGAATGATTCACAATTAGACTGGGTACAATTTGCCAGAGAAGACAGAACACTGGAGGCCCAACTACAGAGAATTTGACTATAGACAAAAGAAAAATGACCAAATTGGTTCAATTTTCAATCATTTTTCCTGTCTTTTACAAAATCCTTTACAGATTGTCATTACTATTTGGGTAATGTGGCAGTAGTTCAAGGTGGGAGTCATTTCACTTCTCTAAGATATTTAACTTACACTTAAATTTTTTTTACTATTAATGCAGTTATATCATTAAGATACTGAAAGAGGACTTTAGGTAGTAAAACTTCAGCCCCTTCTTCAGGCTCAATTTCTGTGTGTGCTAATTATACACATCTAGATGCATAAAGATCCTGCTTGTTGTTTTAAACATCCATCTCAACCATGGGCAAGATTCACCTCCTTGACTAAATGTGTCTAATATCCTTTCAGGCATTACATAATTCATTTATTTCATGGCAGCTCCCTGTAATTTCTAGAAAGCTCTTAAATTTAAATTGACTGCAGATAGTAACTGCCTTTCTCAAGCAGTTCAGGTCTGAAAGGTGATGAATAAACACTGGAAGCCATGTGGGGCTGCTGCCTCCATTCCATGCCAAAAAAACTGTCTCTGTCTTAAGAGCACCTGTACCAGGGGCAGTATTGGAATGTGCTGCTCACTGTTTTGCTTGCATAACCGTCACACTAGCCCATGTGGTATTGTGGCAAATAATGAGCAATCTCTCACCTTCAGCAGAGGATCTGGACCAGTAATAGTGCTGTAGGCTTGTTGGTTATCACAGCTTTGTTTTGGAAAACAATATGCTATGCTTTCATTTTCACCAAAGCCTTTATGGAGGTATTCTTCTTATGGGCTACCATCTGTTCTGGGATTTCATAATTCGTGTTTGCAATGTAGTTATCATAAGAAGTTTGCGTGTGGATATGTGGGGGGGAAGAAGATGTAGCAGTCAAGATACAAGAGTAAGGTTTAGGCTGAGTCTGCCCAGCCTTTCATTCTTGGGTTAGCAGTCTAAAATGTTTTTGCTGGGAAATATAATGGTTTTGAATAAAAGTTGTATCACAAATAGAAGATTGCTATGTATTTTGGAGTAATTATAATTTATCCAATTAAATTAGAGAGCCTGAGTGAATCAGTCTTAATTAAGGTTGTGGTTTATCCCATCTAAATGTAACTATGAAATTAAGATTCTAGTCTAAACTAATCATCTAAGATCATTGATGGAAGGCAATAGGCACTTTGGGTTACATCTCTATTTTCTGACATCCCATTAATAAAGAACAAGTCTTGTGTAAGCTCACTGGTCACCACTACTCTAAGGACTGTTTTGCCATCCCTACTTCACAAGTTTTTCCTGTACTTTTGCTGTATTAATTTGGTTGCAGCTTTCTACATTGAGCCCTATTATCCTGTTTTAATTTTTTCAACACTTGTTGTCAGCTGGAAACATGCAATAACTAGTGAAAAAGCAAAGGATTTAAAATAGATACATCCACACCCCAACCAGGAGCAGGGCAGCTGGGGGGGCACTGGGGAAGCTCCAGCCCCAGGCATCGGGCACCTCACTGGGGATGGGCTGAGTGAGGCGAGGCTGGGATGTGGGCCCACAGGTGGGCCCAGCTTGGTGGGGCCCATGGCTGGGTAGGGCAGGGCTGTGGACAGCTGGAGACCAGCCCTGCTGCGGTGTCGCTGGAACAGCAGCTGATGGCCCCAGAGGGCTGACATGGGGTCCTGGGCCATGGGCAGGGTGGGGGGAGCCCCAGGGAGGCTTGTCAGGGACAGTCAGGCCCATCAGTGCTCTCAGGGCCTTGACAGTGATATTCATTCTGTAGACACCTAAATTTTTGTCTACATGTAGGGGTCTACACACCTGATGTAGATCTGAAAGCTTCCTGTATAGTAACTGACTATCTGGTTAAAACAGCCAACAGCAGTTACTTAGTCTACTCTAAAGCAAAAGAATGGCATAAAGGTTTAAGCTAAAGAATTGCACAGGTGTTCATGTCATTTGAAATGCTCTGGTACACTGTTTCTGGTCCAGCATTGCAATTCCAGGATAGCAAAGGTCTCCTCTAAGTCCTTGTATCGCATCTGCCCTACCCATTTGGATATCATGAACCTTCCGGGCACCACATGTAGTAACTGAAGCCTACCCTTACATAAAATAACAAAATCCCTACAGACTCTGCCATCCATATTGGCTAGATGTCGCGGAAGAAGTGAGCGTGCACTTCACTGGTTAGAGAAAAGTAAAAAATATAGTTTATTGATACAAAATAGGGAGTTAACAAAGTTCAATGCGACAGTGTTTTAACAAGATTCGATGGCGAGGTGCACTTGATTATTTACTGCATAGAGGACAGGGTCAGACAAAACTGCCAGGGAGACCCTCCCGTTGAGTCATGAGGTTCGGAAAGGATCCCCTTGCTTTCTAAACTCCTTCTCAGAGAGGAGTCTAGGTGCGGCTGGATCCAGTCCTAGTTCCAGACCTGGTCAACAGTTTATGTCTAAAGGATTATATATGTGCGCAATCAATCCTTTATATCACTTAGCTAAGATTTCAAAGTTTAGCATGCTATTAGTCACTTACCGAGGATCTGTTGCAGCAAGGAATCTCTCAACCTCGAGGAGTAACCTTGAGAGGCGTCCCTGCTCAAGGGGAGATCCTGGCGTGCAGCCCACTGCCGTGCAGGAGTGCTCAAAGGGCCCTGGGCTGTCCACTATTTAAGGAGTAAGATGATTGACTTATGGTCATATTTGCATATCAGCAAGAGGTTTAGATCCCTGCTTCAGGGAGCCCTTGGCTACTTTGTTGCTATTCGTCCTCAAGGTCCAGCATAAGCTGGATGCAGCTATCAGGATGACTCCCACTGATGGTTACTGCTTGTGCAGGGAGCAGGGGGGGGGGGAGCACACCGCCACACTAGATGTCCCTTGACCATGTGTAAACGTAGCTTATGTGTCAACACCTGGACATTGATTCAGTTGCCTAAACGTAGGTGTTTAGTGCCATTTGAAATGACTTATGGTATCTGAGACTTCCATATGGGTTTGGTGGCTATAACACAGGGAGACCAACAGCCTTCTGCAGTGGAACCAAAAGCCAAACAACTTGTACCAGAGCATTTCAAATGGTTACTTTCTTCAGCTGCTACTAAGGCCTTAATAATAATAGATAACATTGTAATTATACCCATTAAAATATTTTCCTTATTTGACTCAGGGCAGCATTACTGAGCCATTAAAATTTCCAGATCTTTTGCTATAACTGCCATTTAATCTGCTGTTTCCTAGGCTGTATTTATGGAGATGATTATTTCTACCTAACTGTAGGACTTTGGACACAGTCTTAAAAGATGTTGCCTTATTTTATCATGCTACTTTTCCAATTTTTTAGGGTCATTTTCACTTCTAATCTTGTCTTCCTATTGCATTGTCCAAAACATTATTAATAAGTAGCATTTGCTGCTGAGTAGAACTCTGCAAAACCCGATACTATACATCTGAGCTATTTGGCAAGGCTCATTAATAATAACTCACATAAAAAGCCTTTGTAAAATCAAGATACAGGAAATCTACAGCTTCTCCTCTATCTACAAGGTTTGCTACCCTGTCATACAAAAAAAAAAAAAAATTATTTGACAGGAGTTGTTCTTAAGATGTTGCTGTTATTTACCTCCTTGTTATTTTCTGTGTGGTTACAAACATTTTATTTGATTATTTGTTCCGGTACTTTTCTGGAAAATAAAGTTGACTAGCTGGTCAATATTTATTCCCTTCTCACCTGTTTCCCCACTCTTTTCCATTTCAAAGATAGGCACCTTGTCTTTTTGTTTTGTTTTGTGTTCTTAGTCTTTAGGACCTCATCCATCTTTCATGAGTTCTCAAAGATAAATGCTAACAGCATATCTCTAAAGCAGACATTCAGCAAATGCCCTTAAGTGTTATGATTCATAGTGTTGCATTGCCTAAGACTTAGAAACCTTGTTCCAAGAATGAAATTCAAAGTAATGAGATAACCGTCTAAAGGGTGATATTTGTAGGAGAGCAGAAATGGAATTCACAGCAGTTAGCATCCTCAATGCTGGGTATATATACCATACAAAGAAATGGGTTTATTTAAGATCCTTGCTATTGCAAGATCCCCAACCTTGCTATTTAGGAACCCAGGTTAATCTGGATTCAAGAGCTGAAATGCCCTCAAAAGGTATAAACATGAATAATAATAATAGGAATAAAACCTCTTTCCTTTCCCAGGCAAGCGAGCTAATGCCTAAATTATTAAACAAAGAAAGTACCAGTAGCTTTAGGCAATAGAATAAGCATAGTCTAAACATGACTTGAAACTTGTGCCTTTCTGAGAACTTAAAAAAAGGGATACTTTCTTCCTGAATCTTTAAATTCTCTTCAATATAACTTCTCAGTTTATTTTCTTGTTCTTACCTGACTCCTTACCTCTTTAGAGCTGGTATGAGTTATGTTGGTTATCTGGCTATCACTGGCAATTTTAATGAAAATGTTAAGCCTTGGTATTGTTTGCTGAGGAATTTCTCTGCAGAATGATGCAACAGTGCTTTTCCTCTTTCTTCTTCCATAGTTAAATAAGGTTTTCTAGTTAGCAGTGCTGATTGTATATTATTTCATGCATTAGCCTTTTGATTTTCAACCTACAGGTTTGTCCTACTGTTTTATATTTGTCTTCTGTCATCTGATGCAGTTGCCATTTTTGGTGTGTCTGTTTAAGATCAGGTTAGTGAAGGACTCATGATTATGAGAAATTATCTTCTTTATTTACTGTCCTTCTCCCACACACATCTGAATTTCCATTTTGAAATTAGCTGGCTTTAGGATCCAGCTATTACATAAAATACAAAAGAAAAGTTATAAAACATGGTAATATCTGCAGTAATAAATACTTTCAAACTATATTACTCTATACAGTGTACGTACCGGGTGTGAAGAAAGGCCATAGTGAATAGCTGAGAAAATATTCATTGTTTTATGAAAAAATACAAAAATCAATGAAATTATAGTGATATAGCACTAGTAGTGATGCAGGCCAAAAAATTCGTATCAGTTGCCTTTAATGAGATAAATTGACTTATTTTTTAAATAGCTCATACTTGTTAGACTGAATGTTTATCAGCCATTAGAATGGTTATAGAGGTAGCTATCTTTATGCTAGAACACCTATTTGTGTCTGTTCTTGTGCTTAATTCCTGTTGTTTAACACTTACAACCTAAGACTTTAGCTCCTAGCTCTTTTTTAGCTCTTCCCTTTAACTCCTGATCAGTTTTTAATTCCCTGTTCCTGATACTGGCTCCTGACCTTGGACTTACCTTGTCATACATCTCCAGAGTCTGTGTTCTTCCTTGAGTTCTTTCCCCTGTTTCTCAATATTGTGATGGACTTCTTACAGCTCCAGAGCTACTAAATATCTATACAATTTGTGAGGGCTATGAGGGCTACTAAATTCTATTTTTTATTAATAGCCACATCAAGAGCATTAGAGTCATTTGATTAATACAAAGACTCATAGAACAGCTTTCAGTTGCCAAAATGTAGGTATCTAGTGTCATTTTGTATGCTCTGGAATACCTTACTTAGCCTGCTGTGTTCCAGAAAGTTTTGAGTTTCCTATAAGGCCATAACTGCTGGCCCAGTATTTTTGAAACTCCAGCCAGGCCATAAAAAATAAAAGTAGGTGCCTATGTTTAGGCAACTGGACTGAACCTTCGTGAGATTTGCATTCATTTAGCAACCCCCCAATGTATTCAGAACTAGTGTTCAGAAGCCATATTCGTATTTACAGGCAGCAGCTGCAAATGCAACTTGGGAACTGTAAGTTAAAATGGCCTAGTGAGAAGGGAATTGAGTTAAACCTCTCAAAGTAGATGGAATAGAGAAACCTGACCTGTTATCCCAAATCAAATCAGTGCACCAATAAATTTAGTAGTTGTCATTATCTGAGATTCCAAGGACAGCTCAAAATCTTCCTGTCACCCATACAGTTGGATAACTGTGGTGCACTATATAGAAAAAGAAAAAACATCTTCCCTGATCATCACAATGAGCTGTTTAACTTTTGAGAGGTGTGAAAACATCCCTTATTTTTTAACTTGCTAAATATAAATTGCTATATTTTTGGTTCATGTCACTTATAAAATCTTTCACTGTTTTTTGCAGACTGGGATTCTCTACTCAGTTGTATTAATTTCATAACAGTTTTATGTAGCTCTTATGGAATGCTTCACAAAAGAAATCGTTGCTATTTTCATCTCTGGTTTAGAGGTAAAGAAAGTGAAACATAGAGATTTGCCAAACTCAGGCAGCAAACAATGCAATTCTAGAAATAAAATTTGGGCATTCTGAACGTTTGTCCAACATCAATTCTCACTGTCACTATGATATTCTTATAATACTTCCATATTTATCTATCAAAATTTCTTTGAAGATCAGAAAAATGGAAGAAATTAAGAGCTTCTAATATTTCTTTTAAAATCTTCAATCTCAGTATTTAAAATTATTAAACTCTTTCATTTTTCCTATTAAACTACAACATTACATTTTTATTTAAACTTATTGCTGTTTAATTTAGTGGTAGTATCATAAACCATCATGGATATTTTTTCAAAACCAGTCTTCTCTTGAATGTATATGAAAGTGATGCAACCCTAATTACACACAAAAATGTGTCTAATTCAGTATTGAAACAGATGAACAGGGAGATGGAAATGCATCTGCTGATCTGCCTAAAATCCTCATCCAAATTATGCAATATAACTAAGACTGTTTTTTTTAATGATTGGTTTAACACTTATACATTCTGTCTGTATAGTAACCTTATCCTAGCTTATAATAACTGTCTGGTGGTACTGCTCCATTTTCTGTGTTAAAAAGTTGACTGTATTTTGACCTCTAGCAATCAATAAGAGATCAAATTGCCTGTTTTCTGTACTGGAGAAGTTTGGGGTCACTTTGAGAAAGGTAATTCAGACTCAGTGTGTTATCAGAAAATTTAAGTTTATTTGTCTGTAATTCTTCTGTGAAATATTTCCTCAAATACTGAAATAATCTTAGATTTATTTTCCTTCTTGTATCCATCATTTAGATTCATAAACTGAAATTTCCAAAGGTTAGACTAATCTAATACTGTTACCACTGGGATTAGAGTTTAGTCTGATTGATAGGAACAGAGGACAGGGAGGAAGTTCTAGAGACCTGTTCAAGCTCAGAATAAACTGTAAATAGCAGTGTTGCTCACAGCTACTTTTTGACGTAGCTGGTTTTGTGCAAACAGAAGATAAATAATTTTGGCCAGTATCATGGCTTAATATATTTTGAAGGACTTAGAAAAAAAAAAAAGTCTGATTTGAAGAAAGCAGAGAGCACAAAAGATATAACATATTGAATAAAAATAAAGAAGCAAACATCCTAAAACTTTCAACCACAGTTTGAAAGAAAGCTAAAGTTTTACTTGTAAGCATGGGATAAGTACCTATTCTTATTTCTGTACACTAAGTCATTAAGTGAAAAAAATAATTTTGGCCTGGAAACATATTCTTTCATTCTTTCATATTCTACCATTTCTGTCATTATTATGAAGGTTGGTATTTCATGATCAAATTTTATGCAACTCAGTGTGTGTTCATAGCAATGCACATCCAGATTTCCTTACATTCTTAAATTTGTTCCATTCTTAATGTCCTAGATACATCGGCTTTTGCAATTTCTAAAAGGTTAACTTTTTCAGTTTCTCAAAATTGCTTACAGCAACTAATGCTATGTCTGGCAATGTGCTTAATAATAATTTGTTGAATGCAAAATGAACTATTCATGTGACCTTCAGAGTTTAGTCAATTTTCAGCTCAGTGGTTGACAGTAAGAAGGACTTCCATCTAAAAAAAAGCTTTTAGATAATTTAGTGTTGGGTAAATGGCAGGTGATTCCTATAAGAGGGAGAAGTATAAGCCTATCAGAAAATATTCCTGAAAGGGCCTCCATTAAATGTGGAGTTATTTAATTAAACCTTCTAAAGGCTTTAAATGACAAGCATTTATACGCTTATTAATAAGCCTAAAATCAGTTTTTCATTTAAACTTAGGAGAAGGAGAAGTGGCTTGTTGGAAAACAAACGAAGAATACGTATTATTAAATTTATTCTCTCCAAAGTTTGGACGAGGACAGAAAAGGAAAAAAAAAGAAAAAAAAAAGAGAAAAAAAAAAGAAATGAAAGTAATATTATTTTAGAAGACACTAAAGGGCTTCAAAATTATTTGTATGGTTCACGGACAACAGGCCAAGACTTTCCTTTTGTATAGGCTTACAGCTTTAGTGTTATTAGTGAAAGTTATTAGTATTTAATAGCATGATGACTTTAAAGGACCTAGGTCAGCTTCTAAAATTTGCCTACAATTCCACAATTGTCATAACAAATAAAACTAAAGCTAACATTTCAACAGATGAGACAAAACCTTTAGGGCAGACTTAAGATCTTTGTTAAAATTGAAGATACTTGCACAGCTACACTTTGTGGTGCATACACTCCGAGAATAAATAATAGCATTCCAGATCTGTCCTTACATACAACTATAAAAAAGAGCTAATAGAAAATTTGCCAAGTTATTAAGTTAGAAAAAGATGATACTTTTTATCACTTGCAATGATATAAAAAACATTTACCTGTTATAACGGTGTTTTAGGAACTGAAATATAATGTTAGTGTTTCAGAATATTTTGAAATTTAATTCAAAATTTGATGTTATAATTAAATTTTGAAATTATTTCTATAGTAGTTAATGGTTTGTTGGTAGTGATTGTAGTGCAGTAGCTTCATGCTTTGGTGGGTCATAGGAGCTGAAATAGTCTATACATGTATAATTTTGTGTTTAAGTGATCAAAGGCAGCTTCCAGTCAGATCATATTGAAACATGGTATCTTATTTTCTAGATCAAACTATGTCTGTACTGTAATGAGAATATTTATTTTGGCTTCAAATAAGAATTACATCAAATGGCAGTTTGTTGAAGTAACCTGCAAAAATGGCATTCCTGTGTTTTGATCATCTATTCCACAGTAAACTAAGAGTATAAATACATACATACGAAAACAGCAGGCATCTTTAATGAACAGCTATTCAGTTTATTAGATTAAAGTAATAGGATCCTTTTTCTAATATTTTAATGGCCAAAATGGTTTGGAATTCTGGTAGCAGAGCAATATATGGAGAAAGGATTATATAGAGGACATGCTAGAGCATTTACATATGTCTAAAATAAAAAATAAAATGGTCTAGGGAACATTCTCTGAACTTGAGACAAACCAGCACATCGTGTGTCTGTCTGTTCAACTATGCTCTCTTATTTACCCGTCCTGCCCCACAGCTGGGCACAGATACACACTCTGACTGTTAGGATTGGTCCATGACCTGTGCTAACATCTGAATTGTCCTCAGTTGTTCATCTAGAAAGTTATTTGGCCTGATCAAAACTGTGATAGGGATCACTTTAACAATATAATAGCACAGCTCATCATGTTGCCATGATTATCACAGTTAATATTCCCTGGCACAGTTTGATTTATAAGTATAAATATAAACATTTACAATTGCTTGATAAATGTTTTTTCTTCTGCTTTCCTTAAGCATTAACTGTTTTTGCAAATTCTGAATTCCTAAATGTTTCTTCCAACACAATTCCATTCTCTATGGTAAATGCAAAGATGTCTTCACAAATGCAAAGATGACGTTCAGTCCCTAAGTCACTGCTGAGTTCCAGAAAGTATATTTCTGTTTAACTGCTCAGGACTACAGCATGTAGGGCTATGTTTGGAAACATGACTGTGCCCAAGGCAGAGAGGTAAACAGACAGGACAAGGAGGATGACACTTAATTGTAATTTGAAACTACCTGGAACTTGGAATGCTAGAATTCACTGCAGACAGGAGCAACCCTTCAGTGGAGGAAGTGGCAATTATACAATTGTCTCAAAATAAATCATTTCAAAGAGACTTTTGTAGGGAAAGTGGTGAACCACGTACTGCAGGGATTGGTCATCCAGGCATTATCAGAACAAAGCCATTGCCATCCCTCTGAGATCAGCACAAATATGTTAGGAATGATGTTTCAGGATTAGATTCAAAACTGTATTCAAACTCAACAGCTGGCCATTCTCTCTATAATAAAATGAACTAAACCCCTATATTTTGGCTTGTTCAAAATCTGAATCCAAATGTTGTTTTTCTGTCTCTCCTCTGATTTGCATACAATCAATTTGGATATCATTACAAGTCAGGAGATTCCCATAAAAGCTAGTCAGTTGCTCTCCCTTTTGTAAGCTTAATGCTTCTTTTCTATTGCTCTGTATAAACACTGTGGGAGCTCAGATGACCCCCAGCATATCACAAAACACCTGCACCATTGTTGATCTAGACTGGTGAGTTAACTGAATGGTATTGTGCATGACTACAAGACTAACACAAATTAATGAATGAAAAGAAACTTTGTACTGGTATCTGCCTCTGAGAGGATATATAGACACATATTTTAAAATCTGAAGTATTGTAATACACTCTGAAGGGTAGGAAATGGGCATCTGTTGGGGTTTTTTTTGTTTAAATCTTTACAAGATCAGCATCATTTTAATAAGTGGAGCCACTTTCATTGCTAATTCTTTATATGTTATCTTAAACAAACTGTATTTGAATGTTATGGGGGGCTGTGGTATCAGAGAATCCCCATACCTGTCATACTCAGGATTACTCAGAGAACCCAATCAATTCTCCTCTAAATTACATCTTCAAGAATTGTTTACACTAAAACAGAGTGGGCAAAAGAAGTTAACAAAACAGAATTTTTCTGTCACTTTAAATTAATTCACATTGAGAAAGATGACGGGTGAGAGAATCCGATTCAGAGTTAACCAGACAGCCATATACAGTCAGTATTTCAGCATTTGTCCATTTAACATCCAAATACTGAATTGTCCAAGAATGTGACTGCCATCTTAATTATCTGTTGCTTTCTTCTGGCAGTATTGTTAATGTGTTCTAGGTCATTATCAGATGAAATACTCCGAAGAGATAAAAGAAACTGGCTTGTGTGGCATTTACAATGACATACCCTAAACTTTTAATTGCTTGAGGCTGTGCACTCCTACCTTTCATTTGCTTTATGCTACATACTCTGCCCTTGATACTTTTTTAATAAACTGAATAGTATACCCATTTTTTCCCTAAAAAAAAAAAAGAAAAATCAATGAGGTGAGGACTTAGTGTCTATAAAAAATAAATATACATAAAATAAATAAATAAATAATAAAGAGAAAGATAAACTTTCTTGTGGGATAAAGCTAGACTCTTTCAGATTATTTAGGTAGAATAGCTATAACTGATCATAACAGAGACAAGAAGGTAGAAAGATGTTAAGTGCACAGTGCTGGAGCCAGTAACACATTCTATTTGTTCCAGATTACTTCTATTGAGAAAAAAATATTGAGGAAGTTTGTGGAAGGGTAACAAGTTCTTATGTGATTCACTGAGCTGCTTTCTCATTGCTGAATGTTGAAAAACCACCTGGTTAGTCAACTCTAGGGGATCTACCAATCAAGCTGGCCCCGTCCAATCAAAACTTTATGTACTGTAGAAGGAGATAAAGTCCCTGTAGTGCACATAAAAATATGCTGGGGAAGACTGTTTGGGTTACTTGTGCCTCGGGCAAAGGGAAACCCATTTGTGGAATTGCTTTTGCTCAAGGACCTGGGTGCACTTGGTGGGTAATGCAAAGGGATGGGGAAGTCAGATGTGTACCTCAAGGGGATTTGATTTGGGGTGAGAATAGCCAATGATTTGAATTGTATGATGTTAATTGCTACATAATACTGTATGTCATCACTACTATGGTTGCTATATGCCCTATCAATGGTATTACAGTAAAAATCACCCAGATTAATGAAGAATGAACTTTGATAGAACTGGACAAGCGCAGCAGTGATGGAACCAGAACTGGCTTCAGTGTGCAACAATCCAACACCACACACCATCTCTCCTGCCCTGAAAGACTGTTATGACAGATGGAGCCCAAAGTCACGGACTAAATGAACTGAATGGACATTTTAGAGGGATGGCCCATAGACCAAGGGAATGATATCTGTGTGTATATACCAAAAGACAGGGAAAGTGGTGGTGATTGCTTGGAATGTATTGGAAAGGGTAGGACCTGGGTATGATGTAGATGGTATAGAATAAGGGGTGGATATTGTTCTGGTTTTGGTTGGGGTAGAGTTAATTTTCTTTCTAGTAGCTGGTATAGTGCTGTGTTTTGGATTTAGTATGAGAATAATGTTGATAACACACTGATGTTTTAGTTGTTGCTAAGCAGTCAAGGACTTTTCAGCTTCTCATACTGGCCTGCCAGCGAGGAGGCTGGAGGTGCATAAGAAGCTGGGAGGGGGCACAGCCAGGACAGCTGACCCAGACTGGCCAGAGGGGTATTCCATACCATATGATGTCATGCTCAGTGTATAAACTGGGGGGGATTGGCTGGGGCACAGCCGCTGCTCAGGGACAGGCTGGACATCAGGCAGTTGGTGGTGAGCAATGGTTTTTCGTTTGTATCACTTGTCTTTATTGGGTTTTATTTCTCTCTATTTGTTATTTTCCTTTTCATTACAATTTATTATTATTACTATTATATTATATTATTATTATTTTATTTTATTTCAATTATTAAACTGTTCCTATGTCAACCCACAAGTGTTCTCACTTTACTCTTCTGATTCTCTCCCCCATTCCACCAGGGAGGCGGGGGGGAGTGAGCAAGCGGCTGTGTGTTGCTTAGTTGCCAGCTGGGGTTAAACCACAACACTGAATGAAGGATCCTTTTGCTGTCTGAAGAGTAATGAACTTCAATTAGCTCTGCAGTACCAGCACTAGATCTGTTACCTGTACAAACATGGGATAACTTGCAGCATCACCATCTGTTATCAGGAAGCCCTACTGCTTTGAGACAGTGATAACCAAGGGCAGAGACTTCTCCAGTGGACATAAGTACTGGGAAGATAGATATCTCTACCATGGATTTTGGGCTGAGAATATAAAGAGAGATAAAATAACTGTAACAATTCTGAACAAGGCTTACTTCTTTTTTAAGAGTGCTGGAGCCTGTCCTTAGCTATGAATTTCTGAACTCTAAAGCTGAAGAGTTGTGTTTGTTCTCCTTCAGGGCTCATGAATGTTGCATTCTTGACTACCTAGTGACAGAACTTCAACATGAGGTGAAAAGGGTATCCCCATTTTCTTTTCTCCTTCTTATTTCCTTCCCTCCTCCCTCATGCTTCTGTGGTGATCAGGGCACACTCCTGGGAAAAAAAGTGATTTTATTTTGAAATCCTTTAGATTAAGGATACTGAACTCAAATCTCCCAAGTGATTTCTTTAACCAAGAGTCTGTCATACAAAACATGAACAATACGTCCCCTCATCACCTTTCTCTGACAGCCGTGTTTTAAAGGCAAAGCAGTTGAAACTGTTTTATAAGTGACTCAGTAAGTGTCAGGCACGCTCAAAGTACAACTTTCAGACCTTCATTCCTACTACCTTGGTCTTCTTAGGTAAGTTATGAATTCCATCAGGAGTTAGTTGAGGTCTGTGCATCCTCAAGAGGAGACAAGAACAGTTCTAGGTATACGCAAAAATGGAATTTTAGGCAATTAGGAAAGTTTTAGGTCAAACATAGTTAGGCCAGTAAATTTAGCGGTTTGCTGAGCGTGGGTGTTTAAAATGGCAATTATGCCATGAGGTGTGTAAACTCTACCTACATTTTTTTAAAGGAGCCTACATTCTTTTCATTGTATGTGCTTTACCCTAGTTTATACTATAATACCAGAATTGCTTCCATCATCTGCCATTCCTAATCTCTTTTTCTGAAATGATGGCTTTCTTTTTATTTATTAGAAATAGTATGCTACTTTTCTCTTTACTCCTGATATCAATTTTATCCCTCTTTGTGAATCACAGTAGATAAAAATTTAGTGTAAGTAATGTACCAGTCTTTGACCCTATCTTTTCAAACTCCATAGGCTGAATTTTTACTAGCTTTTACCTGAAGACTTCAATATCCGGGCAAGTGTTATCATTAGTACAATATGTCTTCATAAATGGAAAAATTAGAGAATTAGACAGTTAATGGCTTGTCTTGTTAATTAGGCCTAACTTGCCGCTTTTCTCATTTGTCAAAAAAGGAAATAACAAAAATGACTGCTAGTAAGGCTATAGACCATAAAATTTGGGAACCTAACTGTAACAGCTGTTTGGGGACAACTTTACTCATGACAAAATGTATGAGGCATTAGGTTCAGTTTCTTTCCCCAATTGTTAGTGTAATTGGGGAAAACACGACACAAGAGAGCATACAAAGTAGAGCTACTAAGATCACAGAGCGGTTAAACCTGATTTTCAGAACCCAGTATTAAAGAAAGTAGAGTAGGAAAAAGCCCATATAACTTAAGCCAATCAAAAAAGCAGGAGGCCAGTCTAAATAAGTCATTCAGATTCCATCTCACTGTAATAAAGAAATATCTTTTCATGTTGGGATGAATTGCTGACTGCAAGTGTTTTTTGTTTTTCAATTTGGTATTTTTTTTCCTATTGACTACAAAGGCATTTTAGACATCAGTGTTAGACTGAATGTCTAACTTCAGATAAGTCAATTTAGGTGAGACAAATCTCAGGTTGGTTGACTGAGTGGGTAAGAAAAGCTTAACAGTATGTAGCTAGAGGTCATTTACAAGATGTCCTGTTACAATTTTGTGGTTGTAAGTCACAAAATATTATTACTTTGATTGATCTACCTGACACAGCTGTTGTGAAAATGAGTTAGTCTTTGTAAAGAGAGAAATAAATACAAAAGATACAATTCCATCCCCTCTAGTCCAATACAACTCTGATTGACTATACTGGGAGATACAACAGCATGAAAGGTACAGAATTAAACTGTATGTAACATTTCTCTTCAATTTACATTATAAATAAGAAAATTCTTCAAAGTTTTGGTAGAGGAAATTTGTTCTCCTCCTGTCTAGTTTCAATAGTAGCAAAACCAAGCAGAACAACAACAGAAATATACCTCCAACTTCCCCCAACTTTCCTTCTTCAAACAAGAGCCATGTTTATTGCCTACAAATAAACAGACTTGCAGTAATTGAAAAATAATTATTTCTTTTCCTGTGTTTGTATCTGCTTCATTTGTTGAATGCAGGATTTCACAAGGTTTGAAGATTACAGAATACACTTACTAACTCATTTTTTGCCCATTGAAATGGGTAAAACTGCAACTGTGAACTCAAGCTAATCACAAACTTAAGCTGTTTTAGTGATCCCAGGTTGTACCTCAGTAGAGCAAAATACACGTATCAAATTATCTGATCTATTTTGTTACAAACTAACTAAAGTGGGATTTATCCTAGCTAACTCAGGTTATCTAAAAAATTAAGATGGATGCAGATCTCGATTAAGACACTAAAATTTTAGTATCTACATGCAAGCTATGTGTGTAAACTCCCATTAGAGTTGAATATCTGCATGTCACTACAGCTGCTAAACAGAGATATGGTCTTGCTTATCTTCTCTGGCTCTTGATCTAGAAATCTGTAAGCCTCCCATCACATCAATCCCATGGAGATGTCTTTGACACCTTAGGGCATCTCAAATGACACTAGAGAGATATGATCAGGCAATAGAATTGAGTCTCTAGTCAATGGAGTCTGGAGTGCTTTTAAACTTCTTAGAGCATCATCTTTCTAAGAGGGAAAGCCTATTTTTAATACAGTTTTATAGTATAATCTTAGCTCATGCATCTGAGAAAATTGCCAAATTATGGGAAAGACTTGTGACAAAACTACGTAGACTAGAGCCATGAAAGATAAAAAAGGTGAAACTATAGACAAGGTAAGAGAGAATGGGTCAAGGATTCCGCAGGAGTAACAGGTGAGAAAAATCTTAAGGGGAAAAATAAAAAGAGTAGCTTTTTAGTCCTATCTATCTATTGTATAATATTAGGCAACAAATGTTTTATACTTTTAGGTTTTATAATAATTGTATGTGTGATCTGCATCAATCTGTAGAACTTCTACAGTTGTTTTTCTTGTTCAGTTTCTCCTGCTGCCTAGTGTCTCCATTTTCTGCTCCAAATACTTAAGTCCCCCAATGAAAGGGCAATCTGTTTTTCTGTAAAGATTTTATACTACAGCAAATAATTAAAAAAAAATCACAAAGATGATACAATTGTAAAATATATACTGACATCATCCCCTCCATCACTAAAAAGCAGGATACTTGTGGTAGTTATTATTTAATCCATTGGAACAAATTTCTGATGTAAAACTGAAGCAAGCCTGGGTTCTGAAGTCTTCCAAAATGATCTTGCACTGGTGTATTCTGGACACCTTACTTCCAATGAGTAGACAAGAATTTTCTCAAGGTATATACAGGGGAACAAAGAGACAGTGGAGCGATGGTAAAATAAAATATATTAAACCATTTTCAGATGAAGAGGAAAGAAGAGGTTATCTGGGCTTGAACTCCCTCCTCCATTTGTGTCATGAAACTAAAACATCTGTATTTAATTTTACCACACTTGAACATAGTCAGAAAAGGAATTAAAAGAAGCCTTTTTAACTGGAGGGATATAGAGAGAAATAGCCATCAGGAATTCAACCCAAAGAGTGTGTCAAATTACCTAAAAAATATTCTACCCTCTTTCAAGGCCTATCCTAAATAATTTGAGAACAGAGATGACATTTAAAAGCAGAAGGGAAGGTGGGCAGGAAGATCAGAGCAGAAAAGATGAATTTCTTGTGCTGCAATATAACACCATCATTTTTCTTAATTATTCTTGACATTTCACCTATTATTCTGTGAGCTCCCTCAGAGCATAGAGGGGAAAAAATGCCACTTGCTTTTCAGAATAAAATGTGAAGAGGTACTTGCTGTTGGCTTTTATGGCTGGAGTCTGCCCTTTGATACACAGAATCATAGCACCACCTATCTGGTAAAATTAGATATTATGTTTGCAGATCTGCAACCCAGGGCGGATTATGCAAAATGGTGTGTGTGGTGTGTATTTGTGTGGAAGAAAGCCACTAGAGTAAACTTAATTTTATGTTAAAAGAGGAATACTGAAGATATGGTGAAGAAAAGTAATACTTAAGTGCTGAATTAACCCTCTAAGAACTTTTTTTGAAATTTGTAGGCCAAAATAAAGAGCATGTACCTTCTGTATAGGACATTTCAATTCAATATATTCTCTAAAACCCAGGACCAATGTTATAGAGTAAAATCTATCTATCATAATGAATTAAACATTAATTTTCTCAGCTCCTCTAGGGTGTTGCTGTAAAACAAGGATTAAGAACTATTCATTAGAACCAATGTGAAAAGGACATAGAGGTTATGCTAAGAAATTTACAGTTTTCATAGAAATATAGGAAACAAAGCAGAAAACTCAATCAAACCAGTATTGGTATAAAATTTATCTTCTTAATAAGGACACCTTCATTTCACTGTGTTTTTTTTTATTTAATGTCTATACTTCAGTGAATCATAAGAAATAATTTGCTGGCCCACGAGATTACACCAATCAAGATAATCACTATTCTTAAAAAAAAAAAAACCAAACACCTCCTACTTAATAAGGATTATATAATTAAAAGTATATGCTTGGGAATTAATAAACAGAAGTCACAGCAAATAATTTCACAAGGGAAAGCACATATCTGCTAGAAGACCATCATCCATGTCAGAATGTATTTATCTGTCTATTTATTTATTTAAGGGAATACTGACCTCTTCATCAAAGTACAGGCTCAAAATGAAAATCTATTTTATTCACATGAAGCTTCTTGAAAGTTCGATATATTTTGCGAGTAAGCAGCTCTTCCTTAAACCTTTCTCATCTCTAATGAGATTCATGGATGTAAGATAATGAAACTACATTAACTGAAATCTGTAGAATCTCAGTCCCCTCCTCTCTAGTAAAATTCATTCTGGGGAAGAAAATCTTCCATATCAATCCACTATGAATGGTCAATTCTCTAGTACTGTTTTGATCCCTCTCAGACAGGATTCCATCTCTGTCCTCTTTGAGCTGTTAATTTGTCTAGAATAAAAAGGAAAATAATCCAAGTGGATTTCTTTGTCATTTTCAAATAGACTGTCTGTATTTCTTTCTTCACTGGAACAGAGTCACTTCATGCTGCGAACTGATCTTTTAAATATATTAGATTCTGAGTAAGTTTAACACAGAGGACTTCATTCTTACTTTAGTTCCATGGTTGCACACCGCAACTTATCTTCTAAAAATCACCTATTGTGGTTTTATGTACATGTCTAGGGTCACACAACAGAGGTTGGATTCAAGGCCTAAACTGGTAATTTCCTATCAGATTAAACAAGCTGTAATACCTGAGAAGGAAGGAAATTTATATTGCTGAACCTATCTGTGTACTCTGTGCAATGAGAAAAGTAAGATAATTACGACAGCTTGTCCTTGATGTCCTTCAACAGAAAATAATCTGACATAAATATTTAACAAAAGCATGACACAGAAAATTCACACTCCCCATTTCATATGTTTTTTATATTTTATTAATTCTTAAAGTATTGGATGTCTACATTTTTTCATAGCAAAACCTTATAACTTGAGGGGGATTTGCCTCAGGCAAAGCACAGCTGTTTGATTTGTCTTCTGCACTTGTCTTGCTTTAACAATAAGAACTTTTTTCAGAGAAGTGCAAAGCTGTGTTTGACCCCACAGGGAAAAAGTTTTCTTTTTTAAGAAATGTGTACAAAGTACTTAATAAGTTATGTCACTCAGTTTTACTGTATATTATTTTTTCAGTGACTACAGTTAACTTTCTGAATTCCCAGATGCCAACATTTTAATAAAAACAAGACATTTTCAACAAAATGTCAGTAGCAAAGTGATCAAAGTGCTATGGGAGCAGTTTGGCAACAGTTTGAGCTTTGAATTTCCTATTCACTTTCCAAAACATTCACTTAAAAAGCATTTATTGAAGCTGAACTGCCTTTATCAGCCTGATCAGAGCTCCATAAAGAGCATGCATGATTCAACTGCCTTTCCAAGCTTTAAAAAAATATAACTTTGATATATGCCTCACAAGTACAGCACAATAGTTTTCATGCTCACGTTTGTTAAGATTTAGTGCAGCCATTAAAGAACAGAAGGGCTCTTTGGTGGCAATTCTCAGACATACCAAATATCCCAAAGCACAACCTTCTACAAATCAGAGATTAAGGTACTGACAAAAATTTCCACTTGATTGCAGTTTTTTCCCTTAAACTTGTATCAGGAGTGACTATCTTTTCGATCAAATCTCTGAGGGAGGTGATTTTTTATTTTTTTACTCTCTGAGAAAAATATCAACTGAGAGATAAAAAGTGACATTTTATGTGCCTTGTCCAGAAGTCAGTCGATTTATTTAAAAAACTTTGTGTGTGCCTGACCTACACATGAAGTTTGTGACATGTCTCTTGTCAAGTATTGATCACTTAAGACTTTACTGTTTGCTTACTGCAATGTAGCTAATAATCTCTTTTTATTTAGTTTTGTGGTTTTGAATTCTTATCATGACCCAGCTGATTTCTCTGGGACCTATTATATTCTTGCTTCAGCTGTGTAAATGGGCTATGGAAATTAAGCCTGTTAAAGCACCGTTCCTGGGCAAACAGCCTTTGTTTTCCATCAGTTCACACTGCAAGTGGTTTGCATGCAGATAGGTATATTTGGAAGCAGCAGATGCCATCAATCTTTATGACTTTCTGATACACACCATTTCACCTTTACCTCTTGTAAGGGATGGCTGAGCAATCACACTATTCTTGAATGACGTAAAACTTTCTTGTTCAGCTCACCTCAGCATTTTATGATCATTGCTGGGTATACACGAAAGATGGGGCTTTCATCAAGTCTCTGCTTGATGTCTTTCAGATGGCATTCCAATCTGCCAGATCTTCTTTTCTCTAAACACTTACATTATACTGTCATACTTTTCATGGCTTCTCACTTCAGGATGAAGAGACTGATTATATCTTATTTTCTTAATGTACCCAGACTATTTTTGTACAGACTCAAAATGTTAACAGAGACATTATTCCTAGGGTCACTGGCAAATCTTGTATGGAACTGTGAAAAGCTAGTAAAATGAAGAGAAAAAGCTTATATTTTAGGATATTTGTATATATCTCACCAGATAAATAGGATGATCTTCAATAGAGGATTTAGGTCCTGCCTTGTTCAGAGCTGGATATATTACCATCATAGGGCATTATATGATGGAGTTTCTGAAACTGCATTTATGCCACCCAAGTAGTTTGCAATGCAATGGTTCATTTTACATAGATTTCAAATGTAATGAACTGAACAATTATATTTCAGGCTTCTATTCAGTATTAATTACACACAGGTGTCTGCAACAGATCTTTCAACTAAATCTTAGGATCTACAGGTGCCTTTAAACATCTGTTTGAATCAGAGCAGGGAAAAATGTACCAGATGTTTATTTGAAATTAATCAGTTGTTATGGCAACACCCAGCAGCATCAGCCAGAAATACAATCTAATTTGTCAGATTAAAAAAAAAAAAAAAATCTGTAATCTACAATGAGAACAGAGTGAAAACTACATGCTCAATATAAAATCTGTGATTCAAAATATTCCTACTCAGCTTCCCTCTAACTCTCTGCCAGTCTGTATTAGACACTCCCTGTCTCTTTACTTCAAATTTCTTAAACCTCTGCAGTTATTTTTTTGTGCATGCCTATATCTGTGCCAGTCTTATTAAAGCTCAGCGGTTCAGAGATTATTTTGTACCTAAACTCAATCAAAACACAAAGCAAGAAATTCCTCTTCCAAAATATCACTATGTTTGATATGAAAATATTTTTCACTATTAACTTAACATAGTGACAAATATGGATTGCTAACAAATATTGTTCAGATGTTATTTTCATTAAACTAAGCTGGAAGAAATAGTGTTCTCTTTTTCTGTAAGAATGAGGCAGTTAAAGTGCTACCCAGATGGTAGAAGAGGCAAATTCATTTCTCTCCCTCACCTAAAATTATTCAAAACCACATCCCATATGGGAATAGGCTAACCATCTGGCTATTATCTGTTTTATCTGACTAGGGAGTCGTTGGGAAATCCTATTGGGAAAGGAAAAGTCTTGAACTGTGACTCCTGTTCTAAATAGTTATTCTGAAATTCACTGATATAGTCACTAACAAAAAGTTTAAACATTTCTGAAGAAAGTGCAATATTTCATATCTCCCCTGTTTCAGGTGACATCCTAGTCATTCCTACACAAAATTATGCTCTTGCTCTACTTCAGTGAATCTTGCATTCCTTTTTGCAAAGTTGCACAACTTCAGCGGAATAGTAGGGAGATGCTAACCATACAGTGAGGCCTGTAATCTGCTGGTGAGTAAACTCTTCTGGAGGAAAGGAATTGAATCTAATTCTGTCCATATATGCCAATATTTGAACAGTACAGCCGTTGGGTGAAAAGAAGGTCATGCCCCTCAGTTTGGGATGTGATTTCAAAGAAAGCACAAGTGGAAAGCAATCAATTGAGGAGTTCCTGTCCCTCAGCAAGTGTTTTGGAAGCTGTCAAAGTGCTTAGCAGCTGAGCATTGAGTTGTTAAAGTCTGGCAAGAAAGGAAAGTCCGCAATCTTGGGGTTGTATCTATACCAGAAAGCTAAGCAGTGCTAGTGACTTTTCTCAAGTTCTACTTGGGTGGTTGATCTGGCATAGCTTGACTCACTTGCAAACTTCTTCCACCCCCAGATGCCACAGTACTTATTTGGAATGGTTGCTGGCCTGTGCTACCCAAGATACTACGCCTGGAGAAATGTCTGGGGAAATGTCTGAATATATGTCTGAAGTCAAAAACAATGCAAGACAGCATGTTAACAATTAGATATCATAGATAAACAGGCACAAGGGCAAGAGTTCATGTTGCGACACTGATAAATTTACTAGCACAGTTCTGGCAACTCCAGGTTGTAGTTAAGTGCAAGAGTAATTTGAAAAGTCTTGTAGTAGTTGCTTCTTCCATAATGTCTCTCTTCTCAGCATTTTCTACGATATCTGTTTCAAGCCCTATTGAACTCGCATTTCAGCTCTTTGAGAAAGGTAACACTTAGAGGCTTTTCTCTTCTACTTGGCTACCCTTTACCATAAAGCTTGAGGAACTCAGCATATCAGAGATTACTGACCTTTTGTCCAATACAGTTGAAATTAATTATTTTCAGAAGCATTTGAGGATAACAGACAAACAGACATAACACACACACATAAACTTTATTAATGAAATCTTAATTCGACTAGGAAATAAGGCTAAAATTAAATAAAAAATATACCAAAATTGGGGTGCTTTTTCTGAGGACTAACTCCATCTTCTCTTCAGATCCTTATTTCAAACTGCATGCTGACTGACTCTGTCTGACACCTGGCTATTTCTTTCTTGATGCCTGATGCTTAACTTCTAGCTCCTGCTGCCTTTCACTTGAGTTGAAGTTTGATCTCCTGGCACCTGAAAATCCTGACTCCTAGAATGTTGATAAAGAGCATTCTTTTTAGAGGTAGGAAACAGTGAAAGTTAAGGGGCTTAGAATTCTTTTGACCAGAAATAAAACTAGCAAATTAAAAAGTTAACTGTTTCCCCAGCAAAGAAACATAAATTTCTCCTGCTGATTTGAAAAATACATTCTAAAGTAATATTTATACAATATTTCAGCATCACGGAGTTAAAGTCCAAGATATTCACACTACATTTCTAACAGGAAAAAAACCAAGTAATATAAAAATTAAACTTGGGGAGGATTGTAAATGAAAAGCAGAACTTATTATTCTCATGATCAATACCGTTAGCGATAGTAATGCTGCAACAGAGAAAATTCTTAATGCTATGAGATAGATTCTAGCTATTTTTTGCAGAGAATTGATATAATAACAAACAATTCACAATTACATATAATACACAGAGGAAAGAAAGACCTCATTAACCTACTGATTTTCCCTGCTGAAGCTTATTTTTTAACTCTAAAATGACATAAACACAGAATTATGCTCCTAACCTTGCCAAGGTGTTCCTCTGCCTTGGTCATATGGAGTGTTGTGATACATAAACCTAAATCCAGTCAAGACTGAGAAATTATTCTTCATTTGGTTCTGTTCCCTGAAGCAGCTGTTAGAGTTGGCAATCTCAAACATGCCTGACATGCACTCTGAAAATGTGTAGCAATCTCCAATTTTATGCAGATGTCCAGATGCTAGAGTGCTGATTGAGACATGGATGATGAAGGTTCAGTTCCATGATTCTTCCTGAAAGTAGGAAGTTCAAACCCTAATTTCCTACTTCCATTCAAAAGACATTAACCTTGAGGATATTTGCTTCTGCTGCAAAAGGTCACTGTCTACCTCTGTTACTGAAATCATATTTCAATTCACAAGTTTCATTTGGTGAGAAAAACATATGCAAAACAGTGTACTTCATTAATCTGGTAGATTAACAGGATGGGGTATTACTAGGAAAGTGTCTTTTGTATAATATAATAATATTTAAAGTGGGTGACAGACATCAGATCACCTACAGATGCTTTACCCTTAATAATACTCTCTCTTTCTGCTTTAATGATTTGTTTATGAACAACAGCACATATTCATCAAGTAGTCTGGATATTATGGAGCAATTTGGAATACAGATTAGTCTCCCTCCCAGCAAAATGTATTTGACTTTATAAATAAATTTTGCATCATGAAACATGTTATTTAACTTTTGTTTTTTTAAGGAATGAGCCATTTGGCCCCTCTGTGAAAAGCTATAGCTACTTTCCTTCAAAAAAGAAGTGGAAAAAGGCACTAAGGCATGTTTGAAGCCAAAAGCATGAAGCATGTTAATGTTTCTTAAGCACTGCACTTAATATTTCCTATTTGCCACAGTAGAGCATGTCTTGGATGGATCATATCCTGAGATGTCTTCTTCTATGTTTATATTAGTAAATTAAACAGTTGCAGGGAATGCCCATATGCTCTGGAACTTCAGTGTCTATTTATTTTATTTTATTTTTTGTTTTTATAGTGGCCCTTGGCAGTTTGACTAGAATCAGTTAGCTCTCTCCCAAATAATTTCCGGGCATGCTTCAGGAGTTATCACATGCTATGGACATTCTTGATTATCATTTTGCATCTGGTTGCCTGTTTTGGAGGATGAAAAGATTTAATGGTATGTAACACACACAGGTACTCATTTAATGCCTGTCAGCCTCTATGTCAGCCATTGGTTCTGGACACATTTAATTTACCAGTATAGATGTAGCTTAAAGCTACTGATATACTGTGTAGAGTACACAGATTTTTATTTTCACTGCCTTACCTATTAGGTCCTAAGCAAATCTTTTCCTGTGATCTTCTTTGGATCTGATCCTAAGAAACTTGCCCAAATTTACCCAAGATGTCCATTTGTAGATAAAAGAAGTGAAGACAGGTTAGAGTGAGATGAAGTCCTACTTTTTAATAAAGAAATCATCTGTCTTTCTGTTTTTTAGCAAAAGGTGTGCAGGACAAGAAAGACTCCACTTAGTGGATAGGAAGTGGAAAATTATTCATACTAAAGACATTAGTATAAAAATTAACAATGTAAAATTGTCTGAAAGGAACAAAGGAAGCATCCAGAAGGTGGAGAACATGTGAAGGTTCAGAGCAGATTTAAGAAAAAAAATATTAATCAGACATGGAGTCTTATGGAGAATTTGAAGAAGACTACACATGAATGCGATAAGAAGATGATGAAAAGTTTAGAGGACAGCAAGTTAATGTTGGTTTTCCAGAACAGGGTGATGCATTTAACTTTGATACTTAGAAAAAAATGGACAAGGGATGCTAGAGAGGCTGTATGGGAGGAAGCTAAAGATGTCAAGACAACAGATTACACATATATAGACCAGAGTATTGGCTGGAAGAACAAGAACATGAGACATATTTTACACTGAAGAATGAGTGACAAGACTTTGACAGAGCTAGCTGAATACTGGAAGTCTTGAATTGGAGCTCAAATAAACAAGAGCTAATATCAGTGTGCTTTCTTTGAGAGAAAAGTCTTCCATGCATGGTGGTAGTGTCAGTCAGTTCTGTCAGTACCTCTGTGTGTATATGTGCATGTCAATCATCTAGTCAACAAATGCAAATTTATAATACTGAAAGGAAAGTACTGGGTTTTAAATTGCTCTTTCTTATACAGGTACACAAACACATGTATGTATAGACATGCTGTAAAGCACTTCTATCACAGGAGCAATTTTTCTTGAGTGATTTTTTTAGTATTAGAAAAAAGAAGTAAAAATGAAATTTTGGCAACCCAGTCTATGAAAACAGATTACTCAATTAGTTTAGTTACTTATCTATTTTGTGCCAATTTCATTTTCATAGTGTCATGTTTATTGCAAAACTTGAATTCTAATGTTTGCTGCTTCTTCTTCTTTGGGTTTTTTTTTGTTTTGTTTTGGGTTTATTTGTTTGGTTTTTGTTAGGTTCAGAATGTTTTCTCTCATGGGATTAAAGGGAAAAAACCAAAACCAATACCAACACAACACCAGTGTATGATGGAAACATTTGCATGGAATTCTATGTTGTTGAAATACATAAATTCTAGGTTCCTGTTTAGAACGGTGGTCTTCACTTCCATGCTTCTCTTGTCTGAGCCATTTCTTATAGGTGGAAGATTTTATCATTATTTCTGTGATTCTGTTCTGTAGGTTTACCAAGAGACTCCATTCATGGCTCAGGGTCCCATTCTGCCATTAGATAAACAAATACGCAACGGTCAGTTCCCACTTTAAAAACGTGTGAGCAATGCATAAAGTTCCAAACAAAGAGATCCCCAAAACAGAGGGAAGGGGTCAAGAAAATATAAGACAGTTCTGGTTAAAACTTAAAGATGTAGTCAGGGCCTCTCGCTGCATAACTTCTATACCATTTCATCTAGGGCCTCACAGTAAGGTTCAATGAAAGGTGTAAAGAATGGCAATGGGGTGGCTTTGTGGCTGTTCACAAGGAATCACATATATAGGCAGAGGTACATAGAATCAGTCATGAAAGTACTTATTTGAAAAATTAAGGCATGGATGGAAAGGTAATCATTTTGAGTAGAGGAGGGAAGTAACATTTCAATACTTTCAGAGACCTAATAAATTGGAGGGAAAAAATATGCAGAGATGTGGAGGAGAAAGGCGTTCTAATAGAGAGCTGCAAAGAAAACAGTGACACTGTATAACTTCTGTCCAGTAATATGGTCGTCAGAGATTTGAATGCCATATAACCATTCAGTTAGGTCTTATTAGGAATCAACTGGGCTAATTTCAGGGGTTTTTTTTACAGGCTTAAATCCTCATACACAAGCACTGGAAAATACGCTTTCTGGTGCACAGCCAGCTCTTATTTTTCCTCATTCACAAACATAAATTGCTTGACTTAACAAAGAGTATTTTATTTGAGGGAGAAAAGGAAAATGTAAGAAGGTAAATAAGCAGATAACATACAGCTCCTAACTGCTAACTATTTTGTGGTCCTCTTTTATAATAAAGCAACTTCTAAGTTAGCTGTTTTTTCCTCTGCTTCTGCAGTAATGTGTACCTCACAGTTGGGATTGCCCAGACTTACTGGGCAGTAAAGCCCTACTTCTGACCTTATGTTGATGTGACCTACTTTGCTCTTAGTGACAATCCCTCACTGCTCCTTGTTATGTTACCAGCTCACCATTTTTCTCCACTCCTTATTCTGCTAGCAGCTTTACTAGGCATTCCCAGTGTTTATAAATTCTTACCAAGAATTCAGGAAGCACTGAAAACCAACAGTCTTGTAACATACAAGTGATTCTTAATCAGACTCTTTTTCTCAATTTACAAATACCTCTTTAACTTGTTATCTTTTAGAAAACATTTTTCTACAAAGTCTCCTGTCTCTTATTTTTAATAAAGGCCATAACTTTTGTACCCTGCTACAGAAAGCTATTGCCTTACATGAGCTGTCCACTCTGTTTGCATACATTTAATTGGCCAAGATTCCTGTGCACTGTTATGATCAGAAATGTCTCTTTACATTATGGTATTAGCAGAAATAGCTTCCAAACATAAAGAAATAATATATACAAACAAATAAGCTGCAGGCTGCCTGTTGGAGCATTTCATTTGTCTCCTTTCTTTCCACTAGATGTCAATAGAGTGCTCTTCCTTTTTGGGCTCCCCTACCACTTGAAAATTTGGAATAAAAAATAGCAGGGGTTTGGGTTTTGCTTTAGCCCTTAGCCACAAATCTTACATCCCTATACATCCCTGAAAGGGTATACCAAAGAGAATAAGGAATAAGAGATCTGTCGCTAAGGTAGAGAATGATTTTTGTTTACTGAATCAAGATTAGGCTCTGTGGGTGCTGAATTGAAATAAAATTTCTTTTAAATAGGGCCCTGAGAAATGAATTGTAACCAGCAGTTAATGACCAGTTTGTGAACAGCTTGAGGGAAAGCCAAGGGCAGTTAAAACTCCAGCAAATTAGTTGTTAACTGTGCTAATGAATGATATTGCAGGGATTATTGCTATTATAAACTGTAACCAATCAGGTGTACCACTGTGTCTAAGAAAAAGTTTGCAAGTAACACTATTTTATGGATGCAGCTCTGCACTTCCAATTTTAATTGATACGATAATCTGAGTATTCCATGCTAAATTCTACTTCCCGTTCCTAGGCAAATAGAAGCATGCATATTACACATAAAAATAATAATAACTTCATGATAAGATGTGGTCATATGAAATAATAAGGACATCAGCCGAGGCATCAGGAAGCTTGTCATGATTTATAGGAAGACCGCACAAATCAAGAGGACTATCTGTAGCTGGATTCACTGTTGTATTCTTCCTGGTGACGCAAAGTTGCAAATTTGAGTAATTCGTGGCTGCTTTGTTGATTCAGTTCTGAAAATTTCACTGCATGTGTAACTCCTGTTTACACAGTGCTTTGCTGAGCACTGCATCTCCAGCTCTCAAGTGTAGTAATTCTCTCCCAGTCCCAGGTGATGCATTGGATAGTTCATCCCATCAGGGAGATTTGTGAACTGTTGTGTTAGCAACTGGGTCTGCTGTACGGTTTCTGGAGGATGGAAATGTAGCTTTCCATGGGTTTGGTTTTATTTGTTTGTTTGTTTTAACTCTGAATGTGGACCTTAAAAAAAGCCTATCATCTTATTGGTGGCTTGCAGTGTCAATGTCTGTGTGCAAGAAATATGGGCAGTAGTCTAGAGGTACCAATAGAGTTAGTATAGGTTTACATTATGAAATATATCCATATTTTCAAGAAGGTTTGACATGTCTTTTGCTTTGGGTCCTAGAATCCAATTAGCTCCTGTTGCACGTACAGTACTAGTGTGAGTCTCCAGTGTTGCAATGCAGAAGGAAGATGGATGCAGACAAAAAGAAAATCGACACAGTATACCAACCCCTTCATGTACCAGAGAAGTGAGCTAGCTGCATCATTTGAGCACCCTCTCTCACTGATAGCAAACACGTTTCAGATGTAGCTCTTGCCTGTGATTCTGAAGCCAAACAAAAGTCATTCAGGGACTGATCCTTGGCCCCAAAGTCTAGGGGTACAAACTGGCTTACTGTCACACTATTGAGCCCTGTCTCTACAAACTGTTCTCAGGCATGCTGTTGATCGTGTGGCCCTGGACCTCCTCTGGACCAAGGGGTTGCACCTGTGATGCGAAGACATAATTATGACTTTTTAATGTTTGTTTGTTTGTTTGTTTTTTTCAGGACAAAGCTTCAGAAATAATGTGAATGGTGTTCTTCAATGTGACTTTTAAGGTAGTTGTTACCTGTACAGGCATGTTACAGGAGGGAATGTGAGAGTGCAAAGCCTTTAGGATGTTGCTGGAATACTCTCTGGGACAGAGGAAGCTGCCCCTGTGCAGTCACATCCACAGTGCCTTTCCAGAGCAGCTCCTAGAGTGATCAGTGCCTTGAGTTGTGCCTGAGAATACTCCTTGAGAAACCCAGATGGAGTATGCATAGATGAGAGATCTAACAAGTATGCAAACTAAGTAATATAGAGGTACAACCTTTGATATTGCTCCCTGACTGTATCTTTATTTAGCAATATAGATGTAGGTACATTCAATATGGCCTTGAACATGTTCCCAATCCTGTTGATCATGTAGCTTACTTCTGGTTTAAACTAAAATTACTGATATGGATTAAAACTGAAATTTTAACAAAGAATGGAAAACAATAGCATAATTATTGTAGAGATGCTCTTGATGTTTTTTCTAATCGGATTTTAGACCAAATCCATATTAAAGGAAAGTGATCAGCACTGGCACTTAAAATCTCCTAACACTTAAAGTATTTTATGAATTACAAAGTAGACGGGATAATTCAGATGAGTATTAATCTTGGTAAATAGATGCTTACAAAATGTCATGCAAACCCTAAGTGAGCAATGAATAATAACTAAGCCCCAAATGGGAGTGTGTGTAAGTGAGGTTATATAATTTGTTGACAGACAGTGTTTTTATTTCCTTAGCAGCAAAAACATAGATTATGGCCATAGCTCATAAACTGTGCAAAGTTAGCATTACTGGATTATGAAATGAACACTAAAGAGATGTTAAATGATTTAGAACAGGATGAAGAAAATAGAAGTAACAAGATTTGTGCCAGTTACCAACCTCAACATTTGTGTCTTTTAAAATAGATATCATTGCTATTTTTCCACAATGCTACATATTTCCTTATACTTTCTCCATGTGTTTAATTATATTGACATCTGGTAGATATTTCTTCCATTTCTTCTGTCAAAAACCTGCTGAAACTGATCTTTTATCACTTGCAATGCTCTAAATTGCATTCATTTCTCCTTTTGTTCCTAGTTTGTTCAATGGTCCACTACCCTTCTCATATATTTCTTAGTTCTGATAGGGTTAAACATGTTTTCTTGTTTGGTTGTTGTTTTTTTTTTTCTCTTTCAAACATTTCAAATGCTTGAAATCAGGAGATTGTAACAAGCAAGACCTGCTAAAGAAGTTTAGAATACAATGGTAAACCAAAATTAGTATTTACAATGGAGGGTAGAGGTTGTCCCTGATTATTTCTTATGGAGGAATATAGCTTTTAATCTTAAGGAAATTATACATAACCCAATCTCAGCATCAATTCACTTTTCCCAATAAATTGGGAAGTAAAAGGAATAGAACCAGCGGTTGAAGTAAGCCAGTGAGCTAGCTCTTAAAACATTTTTTTTATAATGAGAAGTGATTTATCATAATTTAAAATGCATTTATATTTACTTGTAGGTCATATATTATGTAAAGATCTTGGTAGGAATTTGGGCCTTCATGGACAAATAGAGCTTAATATTAATATAACTGAAACCAATTTTCCATGCACTTAAACTGGAATAAATCCAAACTAAGACATTCTTCCAATGTTATGTTAGTAACTCTTCAGGTACACTGAAAGCAGAGTTTTCCCTATTAATCTAATATCTCATAATAATAAAAGTATATGCAGAATATTTAACAAGATTTTAAAAAATAGATTTTTATTTATTTGTAAATTACAATTAAACTGCCCTGGAAGATAAACTTGTATTTCTTTAGACTTAAATTATAGTAATTAAAATGTATTGTGTAACTACAATAGTATGTTCGAGTTGAAAGTCACACTTTACTAAAACCTTCTGTTCTAGAAAATAGTTTTAAGAGTGAAAAAAGCAAATAATTTCTTAAAATAGTAGAATACTTATTGTCATTTGAAACACAACTTTTGGTTGTAAAATTATTGGTACTTTCACAGCATTTACTGTTAAATAAAGAACTTATTTTATTTTAGGGCTATCATTTGATTCTGGGTTCAAAAGGTTTAAACAGTAGTACCTTTAGTCACAAAACTGTATGTTTTAGTGGTTTTTTTTTCTTTTTTCATTAAATAAAGCTTTTTTACTTAAAGGACTTAACTAACTTTCATTTATTTATTTAAAGTTTTAATTGAAAAGTTACCTACACAATAAAGTTAAAATATCCTTCAGATTGTATTCTAAAATTATCAAAAAAATTGGGGGTTTTGTGTATTTCAGTAGAATGTGGTGGGGTTTTTCCTTCCAATAAATATGTTCTGACAATTTTTATCATCCTGAACATTGGCTTTAGACTGAATGGTTTATTTTCACCACGAATGACACATCTTGTCCCTTATTTGCCCCTCCAGGATTTGATCTTCCTTTGTTAGTTATAAGGCATACAATTTCAGAGTTAAATTTTCCAGAAAACTCCTTTGTTACCCAGTGGTTGGATGACTTCCAAATTGTTGTATGGGATACTAATTCAGGCATTCAGTATGTTGAAATAATCTCAGCCTTAGAGTTTGTTCAAGTAATTACCTGCAGTGTTCTTATTTGAATCACAGAAACAGGACTAAACTTTTTAAGACTGGGGGTTAACTTTACTGCATGAAGTATTTGTATGTTTTTTCAGATTATAATTCTATACCTGCATTTCAGTCATACTTTGAAATGTTTTTTCAGTGCTTTTTTCCCCTCCAATTAAAAATTTTAGGCAAAAATAACTAACCAAAATAAAACCATTTCAATTGGGCATGCTATAATGGTTGGCATAGTTAAATGCCAATAACTTAGATTCTCTTATATAAGCGTGACGCTTCTTGCCAGCAGAAGGAGCGGCCGGACAGAAGAGAAGCTGGCAAAGGTGAAAAGTGAGGGAGTGGGAAGGAGGAATAGGAGAGAAAGTGATAGACTGAGAGGATGTTGGACTAGCGCCAATTCAGCTGAAGTCAAAAGAAAGACACTCATTGATTTTCAAGGCGATTGGATCAGACGCATTGTCTGATGCTACTTCATTTTTTATATTTAGCAAGTGGGAGTTACAGCCAAATTTTCAAACTGCTAAATTTGATACTAAAAATTCCAGCTTCTTATTTTCTGAAATTCCTTGGGTTTGTCCCAATGTATAATTCAGCCCCTCTGGCTGTGATCCTAGCATACAGCAAATTTTGTTTTTATAGATAGCCTCACTGAAGGCCGTTGGGGAGGAAAGCAACTATGCACTTCCAGTAAGGTAGTCCTCTTCTGGGTGGATAAGTCTTGAAGCTATAGGCTACTATTGCCTTGCAGGTGTCTGCTTGCTGCTCGAGCTCGTACTGAGGAAAGGGCTACAGCTCTCACCTCCAGCTCTCCCAAGTCGGGCTTGCTGGGATTGAGGGTACCAGGGGTCACTTAGAATATAGAAGTGCTGTTTTGGAGCACTTCAAGTCTGTAGTACATGGTGTGAAAAATGGGGTATCTGGTTCAGTTAAGATGTGGCATAATAGTATTTGTAAATCAAACTTTCTATTTCTACAGAAAATTGTCAGTTCAATTTTTTTGCTGTCAGTTGTCATTGCTTACAATTGTTACTTTCAGGTCTCCCTTTTTCACACTTTACCCTGCCTGAAATGCCTCTGTTTAAGCCTCATCCTCTCACACTCTCCCCACGTCTGTAGTCCTGCCTCTCTGTAGTCCTTTGAACCAACAGAAGGCTGTATTTGATGTTTCAGGTTGGAGAAAGAGCAGCCATTATGTTCTTCTGTTCTTTCACTTGTAAGGAATTGTTGTGATTTTTTAACTCAAATTTATAATGATTTTTTTCTTAAATAATTAAAAAAAAAAGTTTATCAACATTTGTTGATTAAATGAAATGTTAATAAGCCTAGTTATGACTTAGCCTGTACTATTAGTTCCATTGACTTCAGCAGGACTTCTTATCTGACTAAGGGCTATTGAATTTTGAGCCTATATTAGGAAGGTTATCTTGCAAACAGAAGGGCAAGAAATACCATAGCTTTGTTTCTGTAGAAAATGTAATGGCTCTACAAAGCTTTTTATGGGACCTCAGATGCTAAGAATGACAATGTAGAATATTAACTATGCAATGGAAAGAAGTTTCCATGCTGCAGGTTGAATGAGACCTAGATGTAATCTGTTGTGTATACAGTAATTATTATAATTATTTACTGAGCTTCATCTGTGCTGTAATTTACTCTATGGTATGTGACAGGAGTCACAAAACCATGACTGTCAGAATTGTATAAAACTCTTTACTGTTTGGTACATTTCAAAATAAGAAAGACAATAATTCTGCATGTGTCTAGGTGCAGATGATAAATTGGATATGAAAAGAATGTGAACTCAGTAAGCTATGAAGATGTGTGTCTGTCTATAAATTTATTATGTATATCCTTAAGCATATAGTAGTTTGATCAAATGAATAATGTACTTGTAAATCAGATAACTGGATTATCTGTGTTCTCAACTGAAATTTTAAATCTCATCTGAAGAAACATACTGTTTCACCCAATCTATGTACTATTTCATTCAAGCAGTTTTACTCCAAGAATAAAGACTCACGGGTGCATACACAGGAGTGTTTTCATATGCTGTTTGTATCTATTTTTCACAGCAAGAAAACTGCTTGTTTTGTATGACTAGTAATTTGCTTTCACTCACACAGGCATTTCTGCAAACAGGAGCTGAAATTCTGTCCCAGTCAGGAAGTTCCTGAGTATCTGTTGTCATCTGCTGAATATTTTGAAATCTGACTGATGTTGCGGCATCTCAGCAGCATGCAAGAACAACTCATTGCCTCATAAAATAAGGCTTTAACCAGAGAAAATATAGCAACACATTACCTTGACAGTTAAAGCTGTCTCTAGGGCAGTGAAAGATACAGACTTAAATTGTCTCAGGAAACAGAGTAACTTTACTGTGGACACACTCTGACTTTTTGACTCTTCTGTAAGAAGCCACTGCCCTGATACTAGCTGCTACCTCCATACCTTGTGTGGGAATTGGTTGTGCTTGGGTGTGTGAGGGCAATGTCTATTCAACAAGCAGACAAGCACATAGGTTTTGGTTCCCAAGGATATCTAGTTACACTGATTACTGCAGCCTGAGACAAAGACAGAACATAGAACTGTAGACATGCAGGAGATTTTCAGGTAAAAAATAAACATGCCATATGAATCAAAGCAGCTCAAGGGATAGATCTCTAGTATTTGTCTGCAGGGGAATTCTTAATGATAATACTGGATTGTTTGTCAAGCTTTAATGGATCTGATTTTTATTAAAAAATCTGGGTGTGTGCAGAAACAAAAATTTATGGATCTTGAAGAGTCTGAAGTGGAATAGCAATTTCTTGTAAAAAAATAGGTCCTGTGGGGTGCAGATGAGAAGGGATTTTCGGCATTTCAGTTGATATAGATACTTTCAGTTTACACCTAAATCTCAAATTAGGAGCTTAGATTCCTTAAGGACCTTAGGTGGTTGAGTTCTTCATAGTCTTGATTGGCTAATAACCTAGCTAACTAAATAAATCTCTTTTACCATAGTTATCTTTTGTTGCTTAGTCAGCTGTATGTCTGAATATCTGTAAGCGTAACATGGTTTGTCATGGATATAATCATTTAGGCAAGCTGAGGCTACAGCCCATTCATTCTAGCAGCTATAGAAAATGTACAAATGTAATAAAGTTTAATTTCTTTGTTTGAACTTCTTCAGGTGTCAAATTGGTAGAATTTTCACTTTAAATAGAAAAGGATAATTTTTCTCTTCATTAGCTGGAAGTAATACTGTGACATACAGCCTGTTTTTAATATTTTATTGTTTTGCAATAGTCTGCAATTACCAGTATGTTTATACCAACCATCTATAAATTATTTGAGTTAGAATTGTTGTTCATCTTGTACAACTCATATGATTCATCAATAGTTTCCATTTTACTTAGAAGAGCATTGTAGTACGCCTTCAGCACATGCCTTCAGCTGATTGCAGGAAGTCCTTCCTCAGAAGTGGGATTTTTGCTGCAATGTTCATGTGTGCTGTGATTTCTACAATAACATGTTGTGTTAGGCTCTCTCACAAAGACCTGGTATTAATCCTTATGATAGATGCAATCAAGCTCAGATGCATGTGTACTTTGTATTTCAGTGAATATGTTCAGAAAATGTTTTCCCAGGAGGCCAATATTTTAAGTCAATACTTATCCCGTTGGATAATAAATTGTGTTATTCACCTCAGCAAAGATCAATATTTCCTCAGTGGATTGATAGATAAAAGTGATCTGGTCTAACTTTAGCCCATGCTGTATCAAATGTGGATATCCTTACTTCTACTCGTGTTTCACAGAAGTTAATTGCAACATTCTTGGATAACTTGACAGTTAGTCATGACACAAGGAAATAATGATAAAATGTAACTTTTCTATGTAACATTTTGTATATATTATGGTTAAGTGCAAATTTAGTATATAAGTTAGTTTAACTTCATTTTAATGGGGTTGAATTAATGCATAGCACCTCAAGTTAAAATTTGCATCAACATTCTTAATTAGACTACACATCTCACCTCGCACATGCACATATACAAAGAAACATTCATACATGAAATATCTCTAATTTTTATGATTCCTAAAGACTGAGAGTACTGCAGTGTACTGAAGTTGGAGTATAAGAAATCTAAGAAAAAGGAAATAAAGAGATGCAGAATTTTGTTAGAACTGATCATAAGTTGTATATATTGTCACTCCATTACCTTAGCTAATGATGGATGCTATCATGTACTCAAAAAGAGAAGACATTTATAAACACATTTAAATAAAAGAAGTCTAGACTTTTCCTAATTCTCAAAGAATTAAAATACATGGATCCAAATGCTGCTGTTATCCAAAGAATCCTTATATAGAAATGAGAAACTATGGAACCCTTCTGTACTCTAGAAATTCATCTTCTGATTAATTTATAGTATATAAATTACTATACTATAGTATATATAGTACTGATCCTGTGTGCCCTGGAAAATCCTATTTCCAGTATGTCTCTTCCAATCTGAAGGCACCAGAAATCATTCTTGTCATTCAGCTGGATGAAAGTAAGAAGAAACAATATTTGCATGTAACCACAGTGTCCCAAACTTCTTGCCTGTAGGCTACTTTATCTAAACCTTTTTTTTTTTTTAACCTTTGTTTTGATTTTTGTCTTATTAGACAGAAAAATAACAAAGGAGAATCATAAATTAAATAGGTTCCTCAAATGACTTTAAAATTAATAAATGAGTATTTCACTAGTTGTTTGCACCTACAGCCTTTGCAATTGAAGCTAGTTTCAAAAAGACAAACACTCACTTCCTAAAAAGAACTACAGCTTAATAGTGGAATATGGCTGATGTTGTATCACATATTGTGCTGCAATTTCAGTAGGGAAAGAATAGGATTGGGAACTCAGGTAGCAAATTAGATTGATGTGTTGTCTTCGACATACTGGCATTTTCATTTCTGAGGCCTACCAAGTCCAAAACAAAACCATTTTTTATATTTGTTAAAAATCTCAAGAGAAATGAGTTCAGGTGGTCTCAGCCCAGTTTTTCATGTACAAAAGGACACATCAAAAAGCTGTCTTGTGTTGATAGTAATTCATCACTCTCGTCTGTGAAAAGCCATGGGATTACAAGCATAGGGGAAAAAAAAAAGTACTGCTAAACCACATTTTTTCCACCAACTATATCTCTCTGGTCCATTTTGTATGAATATATAAGCAGACATGTCAAGGGATGGAATGATCATGTCTTCATGATTATCAAGGGCTGTTTTTTAATTCATCTTTCTTACTCCTTGCCTCTGACTGAATCTCAATATAATGAAACAAAATCTCAAAGTATGGAAAGCAAAAGAGTGGAAGCTATAACTTAAAGAACAACAGGTAGTGAAAAATGTAAGAAGTCACTAAAGAACACTGATAAGATGTTAAAAATGTAATCAAGCAGCACGCCACTGTGTATGGTTTAATTCTTTCAATCTCTTAAAATGGCCTTGGGAAAATTAGAACACTTGAAAATGCTGCATCTTCAATAGGTCTTTTCCCTCAGGTTTAACAAAGGAGACAGAAGAGAGATTACTGATATGATTATGTTAAAGTTAAAAGATTTCTTTGAGGAATATCTATATTAATAACACTGTTCAGTTTTCAGCGGTGTCAGAGACATGCTTTTGGAGATGCAGCAATGTCACACCACAATGTGCAAAATCGTTTTCAGTGGCTGTTTTTATCCTTTCTGTGCTTTCAGTCCTCCAGAACTCATTCCATATAACTCTGGTGAGGGGAGGGATTTTCATCATCATGATGACAGGAAAAAGAAAGACCTGCACTGTTCATATTTCCCTAAAGCTCTGGTAGACGAGGATAGAACACAACCTAACTTACTAAAAATGCTCATCTGGATGACCACAGCAGATTACTGAAAACAAATTTAACTAGGGGGTCCATGTTTGTCAGCAGTATCTTGCTGACACTACTAAAGTTGGGGGAGTGTGAATTTCTGCTACTTTGTATTCTTTCTTTTGGACATACAAGAGACTAGCATAGACACAAGTGAGATAGAGCTGAGGTAAGAGAGAGAGGAGGTATAAAGCAGTGAAGAAAAGAAGCTGTTTTATTCAAGAACACGTTCTGTTCCATTGGCAATGTCATAATCATTGTAGATTGTACAGTAATTAATCCCCATTAACTAACTCTGAAATGGATAGTTTCAATAACAATACATTATAATATCTGTTGGAGAAAATGAGCTCAGCTGGTAGTAATACAACAAATGTTTAGGACAAAGAAGAAAACTCTACGGCAAGCCCTTGAGATTGTTTATTTTGACAGAGTCTATGATGTTTAGAAACAGTGCAATATCATCTTCTGAAGTATTTGAGTACGTGTAAAATTAAGTAATTAATATCCTATTCACTAAATTTTGTTTCCAATAACCATGGTACAGGCAGACATTCTAAATCATATACTTAAATGGCAAAATTCTAGTTTGCTCAAAAGCTTATCAGCAAATATGCAATTTTCCTATTGGATAGGAAAGAAATTCATATGCTTAGTCTGCAAGTAGCACTGGCAGAAAAAGTAGCTGTTGTTCACACAACTTTTAATTTGGAGGGTCTGTACTATATGACTCTCATTATCTAATATTTATGTATAATTTGGATGTACATCAAGAAAGAATATGAATACTCCAGTTTCTCAGTGGGCTGGATATAATATTGTGACTGACAATAAGAGCCAGTCAAAGGATCCATTTATTGCTATAATTCCATAACTTAATATTCTTTTTAGGTTCCCATACACAACATTAATACAAATATATGTAAGTGTATTATATGTAAATTATTCTAGAGAGACATTTTCAGTAGATCCAGCAGTATTACACTCTTTATCATTTAGACTGCTTAGATGCGGTCATGAACTTGAGACCCAGCAGTTAAATTTGCAGTTGACTTTCATTGACAGAATTTTTAGGGCAGTTACAATTTCTGAGAAATTTTACTGTATTTGATTTTCAGAAGCTACATGAAGAGCTTTTACTTTGGGGTAAAACATCATTAATATTAGAGGTGCATGCAAACCACAAAATCCTGGTATTACTGATGTGACTTTTGAAAACCCATAATAGTCAGGCCTAAATCAGTCTATAACTTCAGTTCATGATGGCATAGGAATATTGGGTGGTTAAATTTTAGCTTCCTCTGTTAATTATTATTAACATTATTATTAAAATTAAGATAATTAATTATAAATAGTATTAACCATTATGATCTGTACTAAAAGTAACCTCCCATCTTCTCTCTCTCCCCTTACAGTACTTATATTTATCTTTTCTGTGCTCTGGTTTACTTTGCAGCCCACAGACAGCACACCATAGCACTGTAACTGAATCAGTAGAGAACTGCACCACTTTGGGTAAGAAATAATAGCCAGGAGTAAGAGGGAAAAGAATGGGATCTAAATTGGCTTCATTTCTGAAACCTGAGTGTTTGCATAACTCACCTAAAAATCTCTAAGAAAGCAGGTAGGAATTCTATTACTTGCATTCATTAAAGAAGGCACCTGGGCTCTGCCTGGGTTCCTTTGTTGTTCTAGTTTCTAATTAACATGTGCAATTTCTCAAAGAAAAAAAATGTGATCATTTTATTCACATAAAGAATATAAAAGCAAAAACTTGCCACAGAAAACATTTTCTGCATGAAGTTAATAACACAACAATGATGTGACTGGACCTACTATATAAAAATGTACTGTCCTCAAGTAGACAATGTGTTCCCATAAATTGACGTCATCTCATCTGTGACAGTAAATAATGACTAGCATTATTTAAATTAAACAATATAGCTTGTTTTGCTCATTATCTGTATTTCAGCACTGCTGGACTGTAAGCAAGGATTTTCAAGAAGAAAAAAAAAAAGCAAGCCTAATAGTTTCTTTTTCTCTATGTCTATCAAAATGCATTTGATCTTACAAGGGTAACATGGTCATCCACAACAATAAACATCATATGCTGTTGTTGTATGAATATGCATACTGTTGCAGGGAACAATTCAGTATATCAAGAAGGTATTTTAAACTGCAAATCTCCATAGAAGAATAAGAGATGAAGACTAAGAGCCTAGGAACAGTGGGAGGGGAGAGACTATTTTTTTAAGGACAGAAACCCGTTCTATAAACTGACTTCTAATTAAAACATACAGTCCCCTTCAGATTCTGTACATCAAGAATTCTTCATAAAAAGGACATCTATCCCGAAGCTGTAATGCTATTTTCATTTTTTCAAACATTTTTAGCTTAGTTTTCCCATAGAAAAAATAAATTTAAATTTTGATTTAAACGTGTTCAGTTCAGTGTACTGTAGGTTTTTCCAGGACTTCTCAGGATTCATTTGTACTCATGTAACATTCTCCAAGGACAGAAGTGAGAGAGGAAGACACTATTTGGTTAAACAGGAGTAGTTAAAATTATGCATCATTACTATCAAAGAGAATTGATATGAATTGTCCAGCTACAAAATCTGGCCCATAGAGGAGAACAGGCTTATGAGTCATTTGAGTAATAACTCTCTTGAGGCCTGTTGGCCACACATGGGACACAATTAATCTCCAAGTGACCTGAATCAAAATATTTCATTGTGTCTTTTCATTTTGTTCTTATAGAAGATGAAATCCATGTTGATGTATTAGCATTGCACATGTGATGGAAAACCAGACTTTATATCTTTTAAAATATAATCCTGAAAAAAAAAGGAAAGGAATGATGGAATGATGATTCTACACCATGCCACAGTGTTTAAAGTTCTACAATATCACAAAAATAACTAACTTCAAGAGCAGTCCATCCCAACAAGCAGGAAATTGAGCAAAAATGCCAGGAACCCTGCATGGATGGACAAGGAGCTCCTAACAAAAGTCAAACATAAAAAGGGAGTATACAGGTGGTGGAAGCAGGGACAGGTAAACTGAGAGGAATCTAGCATGCAGGGATGAGGTTAGGAAAGCCAAAGCCCACCTGGAATTGAACCTGGCAAGGGATGTCAAAAGCAACAAGAAGGGCTTCTAAAAGTACATAAGTAACAAAAAGAATACTATGGAAAATGTGGGCCTCCTGCTGCATGAGGCAATGGCACTGGTGACACAAGACATGCAAAAGACTGATGTACTGAATGACTTCTTTGCCACAGACTTTACTAGGAAGACTGACCTTAAGAGATCCAAGGCCCCAGAGACCAGAGGGAAAGACTGGAGGAAGGAAGACTTTCCCTTGATAGAAGAGGATAAGGTCAGAGAATACTTAAGCAAACTGGACACACATAAATGCATGGGCTCTGATGGGATGTACCCACAACTGCTGAAGGAGCTGGCTGATGTCATTGAGAAGCCACTTGATAATCTTTGAAAGATCATGGAAATCGGGAGAAGTGCTTGAGGGCTGGAGGAAAGCAAATGTCACTCCTATTTTCATAAGGGGCAAAGAACCAGCAAACTACAGGCCATGCAGCCTCATGTCATTCCCTGGGAAAGGGAAGAGACAAGTAATCCTGGCAACCATTTCCAGGCACATGAAAGACAAGAAAATCATCAGGAGTAGTCAGCGTGGCTTCACCAAGGGGAAGTCACGCTTGACCAACCTCTTGATAAACCTCTTGATAAAACCTCTTGTCACGCTTGATAAACCTCTACAATGAAATGGCTGGCTTGGTAGACTAGGGGAGGACATTGGATACTGTCTACCTTGACTTCAGTAAGGCTTTCAACATTGTATACCATAAGATCCTCGTAGAGATGCTGATGAAGCGTGAGTTGGAAGAGCAGACAGTGAGGTGGATTGAAAACTACCTGAATGGCTGGGCCCAGAGAGTGGTGGTCACTGGAACCAGTGGTTTAATGGTCTAGTTGGAAGCCAGTAACTAGTGGTGTACCCCAGGGGTCAATACTTGGTCCAATTCTGTTCAGCATCTTTGTTAATGATCTGGATGATGGGACAAAGTGTACCCTCAGCAAGTTTGCTGATGACACAAAACTGGGAGGAGTGGCTGATACACCAGAAGGTTGTGTTGTCATCCAGAGGGACCTCAACAAGCTGGAGAAAAGGGCCAATGGGAATCTCATGAAATTCAACAAGGAGAAGTTCAAAGTCCTACACCTGGGGAGAAACAACCCCATGCACCAATATATGTTGGGTGCTAACCAGCTAGAAAGCAGATTTGCAGAAAAGGCCTTTTGGGACCTTGTGGAAACCAAGTTGAACAGGACCCAGCAGTGTGCCCTTGCCACAAAGAAGGCTAGTGGTTTCCTGTGTTGCATTAAGCAAAGTATTGCCAGCAGGTCGTAGGAGGTGATCCTTTCCCTCTATTGCTTGTGAGGCCACACCTGGAGTACTGTCCCAGTACAAGAGTGCCATGGACATACTGGAGACAGTCCAACAAAGGGCCACAAAGATGTTGAAGGGGCTGGAGCATCTCTCTTATGCAGAAACACGGAGAGAGCTGGAACTGTTCAGCCTACAGAGAAGGCTTAGCAGCATCTGATATATAAATGCCTGAAGGAAGAGTGCAAATAGGACAGAGTCAGGATCTTCTTGGTGCCCAGTGACAGGACCAGAGGGAATGAACACAAACTGAAACACAGCAGGTTCCCTCTGAACATCAGGAAATAGTTTTTTCTGTGAGGGTGACTGAGAACTGGCACAGGTTTCCCAGAGAGGTTGTGTAGTCTCCATCCTTGGAGATATTCAGAAGCCATCTGGACATGGTCCTGGGCAACTGGCTCTAGGTGGCCCTGCTTGAGCAGGGGGGGTGGACCAGATGACCTCCAGAGGTCGCTTCCAACCTCAACCTTTTCTGTGATTCTGTGAAAATCTTTTGCCGTTTATTTTTATGGTTGTTAATAGGTCAGGCAAATGAATGTCCTTTGAGATTAGCTTCTGCACCCTGTAAGTTCCCTATAACAAAAGTTCTTTCTGTATTTAACTTTGGGTTATGAAATACCTTAATGCATTTGGTTTATCAACATAAATCCCTGTTTGAATTATTTCAGAGAAGTCTTGAATCTTGCCATTCTACATTGTTAAAAGACTTTAGGAACCAACGAGACCTCTTCAAAGCTAATCCACCACTATATAGTGAGTGAGATTAAAGAACACATGGTCTGGTCACAACTGCTTCATTCTGTGAGCAAGTGTGCTGTTGCAATCTGTAGATACTGAGAACAGCAGAGGAGTCATACTGAGAGGACTGGTAAACGACAGTTGTGTTAATGTCCTTGGTGGCATAATTGTATGGCCCCTGGAAGACAAATAAATGATCAACATGATTTAACTGTACAGCTGGAAATATTGTCAAAATATGTCTAAACATGGTTCACTGTGAAAAGAGTAGTGTTGCTGAAAATAAGTCTCAGAAGTTAGCCTGACCTGCTATTTGAAGCCTGTGCCTTTTGAAGAACAGAGCATACAGAAGAGCAGGGAGCTTCTCTACAGTGCTGACTTTTTTGTCTTCCTATAAAGTTTTGACACATTCAGCATAAGGTATGTATGAAGATGACTTCTGAACTACTGCATACCTAGCAGTCATATTAGCCTAGGAACCTTTCTGTGCAGAGATCAAGTCACCAGGGGCCACAGTGAAAAAAAGAAAAGTATGAATCATCAGCATCACATCCTCACCATAATTTTTCAGATCAAAAAGTTTTCCTAGGAAGTGATGCTGATCTGGCAGTCAAATAGACCAAATGATCTAATAAGGCATGTTTTTCCATTTCAGATGCTGTGATCTTATCAATAGGTCAGCTAAATCAGAAATTGCCTTTCAGCTTAAAGAACAGATCACTTTCAAAAATCACACTGCTGTCAAGATATCTGATTGTCAGTTTTATTTATGGGACAGACATGGTTAAAATAACTGGCCATGTTTGTTCATTTGAACCTCTTTCTTCTCATGTGCCTGCTATTTTCACACTAGAGCAGGAGAAAACAGAAGAAACAAAAACCTGCTTTGAACTCTGTGAGAATGTCCACAGTTTCAGTTGATGCTATTTCAAGTGAACACAAATATTGGTGTTAATATTATAACACGTTAGGCCTCTTTCTAATTTTAGATGTGTAATTGCACTTTGAAGTGTATTTCATCACTAACTGAAAGAAGACTTTGATTTTCCTTACAACACATTCATTTTCATTTCTCATCAAATGCATTTATTAACAGATACTTCTTGCATGTTAGAAACAAATACTAGCTAGAACAGGTCTTTTTCTTTATATAGACAGTCTTTACTGCAAACCATTTAGTTCTGACTGCCTTTCCTCTCAAATGGGCCATAGATCATAAGTATATACCTTAATGTTTATTAGTTTGCACATTTCCAAGAGTTTGTGGTAAGTTTACTCCTATGTCTTTATCTGTTTTTCCTTGGTGTCCAGTGATTAATGATTTGGCAACAGTTTCACCAATTTTGTACACTGATGAGAAATTCACACTCTACATTTTTTTGCATCAGTTGTGTGAATTCCACAAAAAATATCTTTTTAATCTTTCTTTTCATAGTGAAACCTTAAAAAAAAATATTGCAAGGTCATAGGCAATAGCAAAGAAAAGGTCAGTCAGCTAGTGGCTACTTAGCATACAGCTTCTGGTGATCTTCTGCTCCTGAGATTTCCACTTCACAGACTTCTACTCTTTAAGATAAGTAATTAATTGCTGAAAGCATGCATAATCTCCGTATTTTTTTCCTGTGGTAGCACATAGTAAGTAGCTTGGTTTTATTTAGATAGTTCCCATGCTGGTGCTATGAATACATCTGATTTATGTCTGAGATTTCATTTGTGATTACTTGCTCTGCACTAACTGGATTCCAGGGGCCTCTATTGGTCAATCACTTCTTCCTTATGTCATCTTCTAGAAAGTCTTAAGTATGTGATTCCCCAGTTGGTCAGGGAAATCCAAATGTTTTCTCTAAACTGCCATAATAGTGAAAAAGAAATCTAAATTTGAGACAGGAGGTTACTTTTATCTATTTTACAAAATATTATTGCAGAGCATTTCTTTTTTTATTATTTCTTCATTATTCTGAGGATAAGAAAAAAGGAAAGAAATGTCTATCTAGTTTGTGATTTTAGATTCATCTTATATATAGCCAACGTTACTCAGATTCTGTGTGCTACTTTGGATACACAGTGAACATAGCTGGTATTACATATGGTATTATAAAGCCAAAGCTTTTTAAATTTTTTTTTTGATTGACACCAGTAAAATTACTAGGCTCACATTGTTTGAGTAACTTAAGTTCCTCAATGATTCTGAAGCCATTTAAGATATATTTTATCATTCTGCAGTTTAATAAATTAACAGAATTAAGCTTTTGTGTGACTCCATCCTTTGAAACTCTTACCAGAAAGTCAATGTCTATTAGCATTTGTACAAATTAGGCAACTGCTGCTGTAAAGAATAAGCCATTATGAATTTGCTCATTGCTAATGCAATATGCTTGGCTTCTGGGGTATTACTATTCTTGCTTCTATGACTGAGCTGTCTGCTTTATGCTCACAGCAAGCCAAATTTTGAAATCCTTACTCTGGCACAGAATGTATTGCAGCCACTGGGAGATTTTCCAGAATGCCAACTTCATGATTTATACAACAGTATTGCTTAGTTCAAAAGATTTAAATTTCTGCTCAGACACAGGTATATAGATACTATTGATCTAGTAGGTGGATATTGCTTATCTGACATTAGAATTTGATCCTGATAGTCTGTCTATTTCTGAAACCCAGACAATTCTCTGCTATAAAGTTTACAGGTTCTTAAATTACAATCTGATTAGATGGATTTTAGTGAAGCTCCCTGAATTCATCTAAGTAAGCAGACCATTATCACTACATTATCTCCAGGCTAACCTGGATCTTTTCAAATCAGCAGATTTGAATTTTCTCCAATTAGAAAGTTACTAGAGTCTCGTTCTTTTTCTGTGTTCTGATAAAACACACAGATGGGTGTCTTCTGGTATAGTTCTTTGAAGGAAAACTAGGCTGTTTCTTAACTCTAATCATATATGGGTCAGAATCATGCCTAACAAATCTATTACAGCTTTTTAAGAAATGAGTGTATATGCAGATGAATTAATCTAATGTGCTTGAAAACTAAAATTCACAATGTTTTTAGGAGGCTTTTAGGCATAAAAGCTTTTACAGAGACAAAGCTGTTATGGAATGTTACTCCTGTGGTGAAAATATAGGAAGCAAAGGCTAAGAATAAATGACCAGCTTTCACATTGGAAATTTCACCTGAGAAATTTCTTCTGGGACTTCTGCTTTTATTATATTCATAACCTAGCTAGGAAAAAACCCAACAAACCCCAAACCAGGAAACAGTGAGATAATAAAGTCTGCTGATGATAAAAGCTTATCCATGTAACAACAGATGAAGGGCTGAAGAACCACCTTGTGATACTGATTGCCTTGATGGTGTAAGGAAGACATTTTTTATGATGGGGGTTGTGAAACACCGGAACAAGTTGCCCAGAGAAGTTGTAGATACCCCATCACTGGAAGTGTCAAGGTCAGTTTGGATGGGTCTTTGAGCAATCTAATCTAGTGAAAGATGTTCCTGCCCATGGCAGAGTGGTTGGACTAGATGATCTTGAAAGGCCCCTTCCAACACAAACCCTTCTATGATTTTATGATTAAGAAAGGAAATTCAGTATCAATGAAGGCAAACTATTACAGGAAGAAGCAATCTTACCATATAGGTTAAAAGTTAACCTGTCCTAATCTAGACTTGTATAATGTCAATGTCTGCTTGTGAAGAAGTCTTCTGGATGTTCTTCATAATGAATGGAGAAAAATAAGCACACAGAAGACATGAATTATTTCATTCTAAAGCACATATCTAAAACGGATGTGGAAAAATAATGGCTGTTATAACTATTCTTTTCCTTAAAGTAGCTTGATATTGATTTGGTTGTTGAATATTATAATGTACACTTGCATCATTGACACAAGATTATAAGCATA